>NC_091317.1:9516738-9614238 GCF_038502225.1 Cherax quadricarinatus
CAGTAATGAGTCGTTCATGACTGCACACCGTGTACGTCAGGCCCATACTGGAGTATACACCACTAGTTCAAGCACGTCAAGAAATTAGAGAAAGCGAAAAGGATTGAAACAAGACTAGTTCCAGAGCTAAGCGGAATGACCTACGAATAAAGGTTAAGAGAAATTGGTGTGACAACACTAGCGGACAGGAGGGCGAGGGTAGACATGAAAACGACATACAAAATAATGCGAGGAAATGACAAGGAGGACATAAACAGGATGTCCCAGAGAGGGGACACAGAAACAAGAGGTCACAATTGGAAGCTGAAGAGTCAGATAAATCGAAGGGATATTAGAAAGTATTTCTTCAGCCAGAGAGTTGTCAGGAAGTAGAATAGAATGGAGAGTGATGTAGAAGAGAGAAGGATCCATATAAAGCTTTAAGAAGAGGTATGTTAAAACTCATGGAACAAGGAGAGAGTGGACCTAATGGTGACCAGTGAAGAGGCGGGGCCAGTAGCTGTGAATCGACCCCTGCAACCAAAATTAGGTGAGTACAATTGAGTGAGTACAAATACACACACACACACACACACACACACACACACACACACACACACACACACACACACACACACACACACACACGCACGCACGCACACACACACACACACACACACACACACACACACACACACACACACACACACAGAAAACATACACAAAAGAAGCCATCAAGCTGAGTGGACTGACCCTACAAGGCGTAAAGATGCGTAGGCCAACCCCCCACAAGTTATCCAACTAAGTGGGACAACCCACAAGTTATCCAACTAAGTGGGACAACCCACAAGTTATCCAACTAAGTGGGACAACCCACAAGTTATCCAACTAAGTGGGACAACCCACAAGTTATCCAACTAAGTGGGACAACCCACAAGTTATCCAACTAAGTGGGACAACCCACAAGTTATCCAACTAAGTGGGACAACCCACAAGTTATCCAACTAAGTGGGACAACCCACAAGTTATCCAACTAAGTGGGGCAACCCACAAGTTATCCAACTAAGTGGGGCAACCCACAAGTTATCCAACTAAGTGGGACAACCCACAAGTTATCCAACTAAGTGGGGCAACCCACAAGTTATCCAACTAAGTGGGACAACCCACAAGTTATCCAACTAAGTGGGACAACCCACAAGTTATCCAACTAAGTGGGACAACCCACAAGTTATCCAACTAAGTGGGACAACCCACAAGTTATCCAACTAAGTGGGACAACCCACAAGTTATCCAACTACGTGGGACAACCCACAAGTTATCCAACTAAGTGGGACAACCCACAAGTTATCCAACTAAGTGGGACAACCCACAAGTTATCCAACTAAGTAGGACAACCCACAAGTTATCCAACTAAGTGGGACAACCCACAAGTTATCCAACTAAGTGGGACAACCCACGAGTTATCCGGCTAAGTGGGACAACCCACAAGTTATCCAGCTAAGTGGGACAACCCACAAGTTATCCAACTAAGTGGGACAACCCACAAGTTATCCAACTAAGTGGGACAACCCACAAGTTATCCAACTAAGTGGGACAACCCACAAGTTATCCAACTAAGTGGGACAACCCACAAGTTATCCAACTAAGTGGGACAACCCACAAGTTATCCAACTACGTGGGACAACCCACAAGTTATCCAACTAAGTGGGACAACCCACAAGTTATCCAACTAAGTAGGACAACCCACAAGTTATCCAACTAAGTGGGACAACCCACAAGTTATCCAACTAAGTGGGACAACCCACGAGTTATCCGGCTAAGTGGGACAACCCACAAGTTATCCAGCTAAGTGGGACAACCCACAAGTTATCCAACTAAGTGGGACAACCCACAAGTTATCCAACTAAGTGGGACGACCCACAAGTTATCCAACTAAGTGGGACGACCCACAAGTTATCCAACTAAGTGGGACGACCCACAAGTTACCAAGCTGAGTAGGACGACCCACAAGTTATCAAGCTGAGTGAGAAAATCCATAAAGTTATAATGCTGAGTGGGACGATTCACAAGTTGTTAAGCTGAGTGGGATGACCCAAAAATTAACAAGCTGATTAGGACGAAACATAAGTTATCAAGCAGCTGAGTGGGCTGACATACAAGTTGACAAGCTGAGTGGGCCAAACCCACGAGGAATCAAGCGGAATGGGCCGGCTCACAGGTTGTCAAGACGAGTGGGCTGACCCAGCAAGGCGTCAAGCTGAGTGGGCTGACCCCACTAGGCGTCAAGCTGAGTGGGCTGACCTCACGAGGCGTCAAGCTGAGTGGGCTGACCTCACGAGGCGTCAAGCTGAGAGTGACGACCCCACGAGACGTCAAGCTGAAAATGCTGACCCCATGAGGCGTCAAGCTGAATGTGCCGACCCCACAAGGCGCCAAGCTGAAAGTGCTGACCCCACGAGGCGTCAAGCTGAGTGTGCTGCACCCACGAGGCGTCAAGCTGAGTGCCGACCCCACGAGGCGTCAAGCTGAGTGTGCCGATCCCACGAGACGTCAAGCTGAATGTGCTGACCCCACGATGCGTCAAGCTGAGTGTGCCGACCCCAAGAGTAACTACTATAGTCATAAGATATGAAACGAGTGGTGGTAGCATTGAGGTGCAGGGAATCACAGCATACATAAATTGAGCATACAACCGTTACCTCTACTAAACAGGAAATAATCTTTTCCATAGAAGTGTAGGGTAAAGTTAGCGTAGGCCTAGCTGCTCTGTAAATAATAAAACAATGATCCCAGTATAACGCAGTGAAAAGTGTATTTTGAAAGAATACAGTGTATATCCTTGAGATAAACAGTGTACAGCACTACATAAAAGGAATTTAAATAATAATAATAATAATAATAATAATAATAATAATAATAATAATAATAATAGTAATAAAAAAAAATAATAATGAAGTGTGGCAGTGTGGGCAAGTCTGCCCGGCTCACACCCACCCTACACCCACCCTACACCCACCACCCACATACTGCAAACTTGGTTCGTATAAATACATCTTGCATATTACTGGCACCAGCAAGAGAAAGGTAAAGTGGAAATCAGTTTTCTTCCGTGGCATACAGAGTGTAGTAGGCTACAGACAGGATGTCAGCACAGCATATCTGTGGGACATGTAAAAAAATCCTTGGAAGGAAATCCAGAATCACATGCAACCTATGCTCTTCCAAACAGCATATCTCTTGTACTAGACTAAATACAGCCTCAAAAAATGACCTCGAACTAGCAAGGTGCTTCTGGTTGTGCAATAAAGATGTAGAACTTTGGGCAGGTATCAGAAAGGTACTAAGGAGAGTAATAAATGATAAAAATAATCAAGAAAACAAGGATGACCTCTTGGATAGTCTATCAAAAATATATAAAACATGGGAGCAAGAGATAGTGTATCAAAAAATGCAGAATGTCCATACCACAACAGATGACTCGAAACTATCTAGTCACCCACATGGTGCTAAGCCAGACCCATCCCCCAGTCATAGCACTAATACCCACAGTGCTGGTGCTGGCCCAGGCTCCCCCAGGCATAGCACCAATACCCACAGTGCTGGTGCTGGCCCAGGCTCCCCCAGTCATAGCACTAATACCCACAGTGCTGGTGCTGGCCCAGGCTCCCCCAGGCATAGCACTAATAACCACAGTGCTGGTGCTGGCCCAGGCTCCCCCAGGCATAGCACCAATACCCACAGTGCTGGTGCTGGCCCAGGCTCCCCCAGTCATAGCACTAATACCCACAGTGCTGGTGCTGGCCCAGGCTCCCCCAGGCATAGCACTAATAACCACAGTGCTGGTGCTGGCCCAGGCTCCCCCAGGCATAGCACCAATACCCACAGTGCTGGTGCTGGCCCAGGCCCAGCCGCTGACCCAGACCCAGCCCCAGCCCCAGCCCCCAGTCCCAGTGCTGACCCAGACCCAGCCCCCAGCCTTACTGCCAGCCCAGACTCTCCTAGGGACACTACCCAAACCACCACAAAAACAGTAAATGTACAACCATCTAAAACCGTAAATATACAACCATCATTGCACAAGACCGTGGCCCACAGTACAGATGTTGGAGAGGAGTCTCCTCCTTCTTCCTCTACTGGGGAAAGTAGATGGAATCCAGGATGGGGTGGCCCTGGCTTGGATACTGAGGATTATAGTGCAGTCCCAGAACCTGCAGAAATTGACAACACACCTCCCAACAATTCTCAACCAAAGGTGAATTTGTGCAAATATTATGCTTGGGGCATCTGTAAGCATGGTATAACAGGGGAAAAAAATGGGACATGCAACTTTGACCATCCCAAAAAATGTAGCGACCTCCTGTCTAAAGGAGTGTGTCGTTCTTCTTCCTGTACTTTCTTTCACCCAAAAATGTGCCACTCTTCGGTCCTCCAGAAGCAGTGTTACAACATCGAGTACCCTGCATACCATCTAAAAGGGACCAGGAGGCACAGACCCCACAAGACAAACAATAGTAGCTACGACAACCCAACTCCAGGTGATTTTTTAGTGGCAGGAAACGAAAAAAGAAAATGGAAGGAAATAACAAAAATAGTCCACCACCTTGGAGCCTTGTTGGACTGGAGGCGCAGCCAGTGGCCACCCATGGCCCTCCAGAATTACAACTACTGATGCCAATAACAAAATCCCCCCAACAAACACAGAATACAACCTCGTTCATATTTGCTAATATACAGGGCCTTAAGCCATCCACCAACAACAAAATATCTTTTATCAGTGGACTTCTAGTGGAGTCTAATGCAATGTTTGCAGCCTTCACAGAGACTCACACAAAAGATCACTTTGACAGTGAAATATGGATAAGTGGTTACAACCTTTTTAGATGCGACAGAAAAAACAGGCAACAAGGGGGGGTTGGCCTGTATGTCAGAGTCCCTTATCTGCACGGAGTTGCTGAACACCACAAATGAGGTAGTTGAAGTTCTATCAATAAAGATCGAGAACCAAAACCTAGTCATTGTGGTTGTATACAAGCCACCAGATGCAACCTCACAACAGTTCAAGGACCAGCTACTGAAAATCGATTACTGTTTGGAAAACCTTCCAGCTCCATCCCCAAACATCTTACTGCTTGGTGATTTCAACCTAAGGCATACAAAATGGAAGAATGTAGCAAATAATGTTATAGCTGAAACAATCTCCGGAGGTAGCGCAGATGAATGGTCACACACACATGAGCTACTAAGGCTCTGCGAAAAACACACCTTAAGCCAGCAGATAGTGGAGCCAACAAGACTAGAAAACACACTTGACCTTATCTTCACAAATAATGAGGACCTGATAAGAGACATAAGAATATCAAAAACAACTAATTCCGATCACAATCTAATCGAAGTCCAGACGTACATGCATAGGGGTCCTGAACAGCAGAATGCATGTACCTGTGAAGGTGTCTTCACAAAATACAATTTCAACAACAAGAACATCAACTGGGACCAGGTAAACCATGTCCTAAACGAAACATGTTGGGAAGATGTCTTAAATGACATGGATCCAAACCAGTGCCTTGAAAGGATCAACTTCCTGGTAGCCGAAGCATGTTCTAGGCATATTCCCCTAAGAAAGAAGAAGAGCAGGAGTAAACTGGAGAGAAAAAGACGCTCCCTCTACAGAAGACGACGAAGAGTCACTGAATTCCTCAGGAGTGCTAGAATATCTGATACACAAAAGGAGGCGCTGACCAGGGAAGTGGAAACTATCGAACTTAAGCTAAATGACTCTTACAGGAACCAGGAGAGGCAGGAGGAGCTTAAAGCTATTAGTGAAATTGAAAGAAATTCAAAATATTTCTTTTCATATGCCAAAAACAAGGCAAATACCACATCTAGTATCGGGCCCTTACTCAGACAGGATGGGACTTACACAGATGACAACAAGGAAATGAGTGAAATATTGAAATCCCAGTACGACTCTGTGTTTAGTGAACCACTAATCGGTCTGAGGATCGACGACCCAAATGATTTCTTCATGAATGAGCCTCAAAACTCCATAAATGTATGCCAGATTTCCGACATTACCCTAACTCCGATAGATTTCGAAAAAGCCATTGACAACATGCCTATGCACTCAGCCCCGGGCCCAGACTCGTGGAACTCTGTTTTCATTAAGAACTGCAAGAAACCCCTCTCGTGTGCCCTAAGTACACTATGGAGGAGGAGCTTGGACATGGGTGAAATTCCACAGTCACTTAAAACAACGGATATAGCCCAACTCCATAAAGGTGGCAGCAAAGCATTAGCTAAGAACTATAGACCAATAGCTCTGACGTCCCACATCATAAAAATCTTTGAAAGAGTGCTAAGAAGCAGGATTGCAAATCACCTGGATTCCCAAAATCTGCACAATCCAGGGCAACATGGGTTCAGGGCAGGTAGCTCCTGCCTCTCACAACTACTGGATCACTATGACATGGCCTTGGATGCACTGGAAGAAAATCAGAATACAGATGTAATATACACAGACTTTGCAAAAGCATTTGACAAATGCGATCATGGCGTTATAGCCCATAAAATACGTGCTAAAGGAATAACTGGGAAAGTGGGGAGGTGGATCTTCAACTTCCTAACAAATCGAACACAAAGAGTAGTGGTCAACAGAGTTAAATTGGAGGCTGCCATAGTGAAGAGCTCTGTTCCACAAGGCACAGTACTCGCCCCCATCTTATTCCTTATCCTCATATCAGACATAAACAGAGATATACACCACAGCACCGTATCATCCTTTGCGGATGATACTAGGATCTGCATGAGGCTGTCATCTGCTGAGGACGCGGTTAACCTCCAAGAAGATATAAACAAAGTTTTCTAGTGGGCAACGGTAAACAATATGATGTTCAATGAGGACAAATTCCAACTACTCCGTTATGGAAAACTGGAGGAGATAATAACTAGAACAGAGTATACTACTGACTCCGGCCATACAATAGAGCGGAAAAATAATGTAAGGGACCTGGGAGTAGTAATGTCTGAGGATCTCACTTTCAAGGATCACAACAGTGCCACGATCGCACGTGCAAAGAAAATGATAGGATGAATAATGAGAACTTTCAAAACGAGAGATGCCAAGCCCATGATGATCCTTTTCAAATCACTTGTTCTCTCTAGGCTGGAATACTGCTGTACATTAACATCTCCATTCAAAGCAGGTGAAATCGCAGATCTAGAGAGTGTACAGAGATCCTTTACTGCACGTATAAGTTCTGTCAAGCACCTTAACTACTGGGAACGCTTGGAAGCACTTGACTTGTACTCGTTGGAACGCAGGAGGGAGAGATATATCATAATCTACACTTGGAAAATCTTGGAAGGAATGGTCCCAAATCTGCACACAGAAATCACTCCCTACGAAAGTAAAAGACTGGGCAGGCGATGTAAAATGCCCCCAATAAAAAGTACGGGCGCCATTGGTACACTAAGGGAAAACACCATAAGTGTCCGGGGCCCAAAACTGTTCAACAGCCTCCCATCAAGCATAAGGGGAATTGCCAATAAACCCCTGGCTGCCTTCAAGAGAGAGCTGGACAGGTACCTAAAGTCAGTGCCGGATCAGAAGGGCTGTGGCTCGTACGTCGGACTGCGTGCGGCCAGCAGTAACAGCCTAGTTGATCAGGCCCTGATCCATCGGGAGGCCTTGTCATGGACCGGGCCGCGGGGGCGTTGATCCCCGGAATAACCTCCAGGTAACCTCCAGGTAAGCTGAGTGTGCCGATCCCACGAGGCGTCAAGCTGAGTGTGCTGACCCCACGAGGCGTCAAGCTGAGTGTGCTGACCCCATGAGGCGTCAAGCTGAGCGTGCTGACCCCACGAGGCGTCAAGCTGGATGTGCTGACCCCACGAGGCGTCAAGCTGAGTGTGCTGAACCCACGAGGCGTCAGGCTGAGTGTGCTGACCCCACGAGGCGTCAAGCTGAGTGTGCTGACCCCACGAGGCGTCAAGCTGAGTGTGCCGACCCCACGAGGCGTCAAGCTGAGTGTGCCGATCCCACGAGGCGTCTAGCTGAGTGTGCCGACCCTGAGGCGTCAAGCTGAGTGTGCTGACCCCACGAGACGTCAAGCTGAGTGTGCTGACCCCACGAGGCGTCAAGCAGAATGTGCTGACCCCACGAGGCGTCAAGCTGAGTGTGCTGACCCCACGAGGCGTCAAGATGAGTGTGCTGACCCCACGAGGCGTCAAGTTGAGTGTGCTGACCCCACGAGACGTCAAGCTGAGTGTGCTGACCCCACGAGACGTCAAGCTGAGTGTGCTGAACCCACGAGGCGTCAAGCTGAGTGTGCTGACCCCACGAGACGTCAAGCTGAGTGTGCTGACCCCACGAGGCGTCAAGCAGAATGTGCTGACCCCACGAGGCGTCAAGCTGAGTGTGCTGACCCCACGAGGCGTCAAGATGAGTGTGCTGACCCCACGAGGCGTCAAGTTGAGTGTGCTGACCCCACGAGACGTCAAGCTGAGTGTGCTGACCCCACGAGACGTCAAGCTGAGTGTGCTGACCCCACGAGGCGTCAAGCAGAATGTGCTGACCCCACGAGGCGTCAAGCTGAGTGTGCTGACCCCACGAGGCGTCAAGATGAGTGTGCTGACCCCACGAGGCGTCAAGTTGAGTGTGCTGACCCCACGAGTCGTCAAGCTGAGTGTGCTGATCCCACGAGGCGTCAAGTTGAGTGTGCTGACCCCACGAGGCGTCAAGCTGAGTGTACTGATCCCACGAGGCGTCAAGCTGAGTGTGCTGACCCCACGAGGCGTCAAGCTGAGTGTGCTGACCCCACGAGGCGTCAAGCTGAGTGTGCTGACCCCACGAGGCGTCAAGCTGAGTGTGCTGACCCCACGAGGCGTCAAGCTGAGTGTGCTGACCCCACGAGGCGTCAAGCTGAGTGTGCTGACCCCACGAGGCGTCAAACTGAGTGTGCTGACCCCACGAGGCGTCAAGCTGAGTGTGCTGACCCCACGAGGCGTCAAGCTTAGTGTGCTGACCCCACGAGGCGTCAAACTGAGTGTGCTGACCCCACGAGGCGTCAAGCTGAGTGTGCTGACCCCACGAGGCGTCAAGCTGAGTGTGCTGACCCCACGAAGCGTCAAACTGAGTGTGCTGACCCCACGAGGCGTCAAGCTGAGTGTGCTGACCCCACGAGGCGTCAAGCTGAGTGTGCTGACCCCACGAGGCGTCAAGCTGAGTGTGCTGACCCCACGAGGCGTCAAGCTGAGTGTGCTGACCCCACGAGGCGTCAAGCTGAGTGTGCTGACCCCACGAGGCGTCAAACTGAGTGTGCTGACCCCACGAGGCGTCAAGCTGAGTGTGCTGACCCCACGAGGCGTCAAGCTGAGTGTGCTGACCCCACGAGGCGTCAAACTGAGTGTGCTGACCCCACGAGGCGTCAAGCTGAGTGTGCTGACCCCACGAGGCGTCAAGCTGAGTGTGCTGACCCCACGAAGCGTCAAACTGAGTGTGCTGACCCCACGAGGCGTCAAGCTGAGTGTGCTGACCCCACGAGGCGTCAAGCTGAGTGTGCTGACCCCACGAGGCGTCAAGCTGAGTGTGCTGACCCCACGAGGCGTCAAGCTGAGTGTGCTGACCCCACGAGGCGTCAAGCTGAGTGTGCTGACCCCACGAGGCGTCAAGCTGAGTGTGCTGACCCCACGAGGCGTCAAGCTGAGTGTGCTGACCCCACGAGGCGTCAAGCTGAGTGTGCTGACCCCACGAGGCGTCAAGCTGAGTGTGCTGACCCCACGAGGCGTCAAGCTGAGTGTGCTGACCCCACGAGGCGTCAAGCTGAGTGTGCTGACCCCACGAGGCGTCAAGCTGAGTGTGCTGACCCCACGAGGCGTCAAGCTGAGTGTGCTGACCCCACGAGGCGTCAAGCTGAGTGTGCTGACCCCACGAGGCGTCAAGCTGAGTGTGCTGACCCCACGAGGCGTCAAGCTGAGTGTGCTGACCCCACGAGGCGTCAAGCTGAGTGTGCTGACCCCACGAGGCGTCAAGCTGAGGTCAGAAAAGCTATTACTTTCTATAATAATCTTTCTCGAGAGTTTTAGGAAGCAGGAAAACATCGCCATCCATCTTCCTTGATGTTGCCCCACCATCACCCACCATCACCCACCATCACCCACCATCACCCACCATCACCCACCATCACCCACCATCACCCACCAGAACCCACCAGCAACCAGCATCATCCACCACCACCCACCAGAACCCACCAGCAACCAGTAGCATCCATCATCACCCAATATCGTTAACCATCACCCACCATCACCTACCATCACCCACCATCACCCACCATCACCCACCATCACCCACCATCACCCACCATCACCCACCATCACCCACCATCACCCACTATCACCCACCAGCACCCACCAGCACCCACCATCACCCACCATCACCCACCATCACCCACCATCACCCACCATCACCCACTATCACCCACCATCACCCACCAGCACCCACCATCACCCACCATCACCCACCATCACCCACCATCACCCACTATCACCCACCAGCACCCACCAGCACCCACCATCACCCACCATCACCCACCATCACCCACCATCACCCACCATCACCCACTATCACCCACCATCACCCACCAGCACCCACCATCACCCACCATCACCCACCATCACCCACCATCACCCACTATCACCCACCAGCACCCACCAGCAACCACCAACAACCAGCATCATCCACCAGCACCTTCCATCACCCACCATCACCCACCAGCACCCACCATCACCCACCAGCACCCACCATCACACACCATCACCCACCAGCAACCAGCATCATCCAACAGCACCCACCATCACCCACCATCACCCACCAGAAACCAGCATCATCCACCACCACCCACCAGAACCCACCAGCAACCAGCAGCATCCATCATCACCCAATATCGTTAACCATCACCCACCATCACCTACCATCACCCACCATCACCCACCAGCACCAACCATCACCCACCAGCACTGACCATCACCCACCAGCACCTACCAGCGCCTGTCAGCATAGTTGCTGATCTCTTGTATATGTATATGTTATCTGGGTATCATAGTACCATCCATATGATTCACATACACGACCCCTTTGCTAGGCTCAGTGACTAGCATGTGTGACGTCACGTGATGCCGTCGCGATCGTCCTCAGTCTCAGTTCCCAGTAATCCAAGCAGGCAAAGGACAGGCAGTTTGGGCTCTCCCTTCTCACACTCCGCAATATAGTGTTACCATCCAACAAGTGCGTTCAACTCCAACCTTCATATCTCCACGAACCCTTTCCACAAATGGTGCCAGCGGAGGGCCTGTAATTCTGACGATTACAGCGATTTCTGGAGATAAATTTCTACTGAGCCGGCCGCCATTTCCCGCTTAAGCCTGCCAACGCTTCACATCCCAGTCAAGTGTTCACCAGCCTGTTCGCTTCTGCTTACTGGTCAGTCTCTGTGTATTAGTGTTTTATTTGCTTATTTGCATTACTTCTGAGGGGCTGACCCGGTTTGCAAATTAAGCCAAGCCACCAAGCCAATCTATGGGGGGGGGGAGTCCAACCCTACACCATCCAGCCTTGCCTGCTAAGCCAGCTTTCCAACTAACCCAGGTGACTAACCCAGTACTCAAGCGAGCCACGTGAGTTCCAGCCTTGACCGTTGCTTTGTATTTCCAGTTCAAGTTGTTCTGAGTGTTTTGCCATCCCTGTGGTGTGGTATTTTGTGGGTTTTTAAGCCAGCCAGCTTAGAATATTTTCGTGCAAAACTCAAGAGGGTCGCTAAATAGAACGAAAGGAACACGTAAAGGACCTGGGAATAATTATGTCAGCTGTACTTTCTTTTAAGGAACATAACAAGATAAAGATCACGACAGCCAGGAAGATGACAGGGTGGGTATTAAGAACTTTCAAAACAAGGAAAATAATGCCGGTGGTGACACTCTTCAAATCGCTAGTGCTCCCTCATTTTGAATATTGCTCAGTGCTGACGGCCCCGTTCAAAGCAGGAGAAATATCAGAGCTGGGACAAATACAGAGATCGTTTACGGCTCGCATTGAGCCAGAAAAGCACCTAAATTACTGGGAACGCCTTCATCAGGTGCCTGATCAACCAAGCTGTGATGGATATGTGGGGCAGCAGGCCTCCAGCAGCAATAACCTGGTTGATCAGGCAAGCGCCAGATGAACCTGGCCCATGGCCGGGCTCTGAGTAGTGAAAGTCTCGAAACTCTTCAAAGGTATATCAAAGGTAAAGGTAGTGGGTGATGGTGAGCGCTGGTTGTTGCTGGTGGGCGCTGGTTGTTGCTGGTGGGCGCTGGTTGTTGCTGGTGGGCGCTGGTGACTAAAGGTGGGTGCTCGTGGGTGAAGACGGGTGATGGGTGTTGGTGGGTGATGGTGGGTGCTGATGGATGATGGTGGGCGCTGGTGGGCGATTGTGGGTGTTGGTGGGTGATGGTGCGTGAAGTTGCGTGCTGGTAGGAGACAGTGGTTGCCGGTGGCTGATGATGGATACTGGTGGGTGCTGGAGGGTTATGGTGGGTGCTGGTGGGTCTTGGTGGGTGCTGATGGGTGCTGGTGTGTGAGGATGGGTTCTAATGAGTGCTAGTGGGTGCTGATGAGTACTGGTGCGTGGTGATGGTTGTTGGTGTGCACTGATGTGTAAGGGTGGGTGCTGGTGGGTACTGGTGTTTGCTCGTGGGTGCTAGTGGGTGATGATGAGTCTGGTGGTTTATGGTGGCTGTTGTAGGGGCTGGTGGGTGCTGATGGGTGCTGGTGGATGATAGTGCTTGCTGATGGTTTATGGTGGATGATGGTAGGAGCTGGTGGGTGATGAAGGGTGGTGATGGGTGATGGCGCGTGCTGGTGGGTGCTGGTGTGTGCTGATGAGTGCTGGTAGGTGCTGATAGGTGATGGTGGGTGCTGGTGGGCGATGGTGGTTACTGGTACGTGCTTGTGGGTGCTGATGTGTGCTGGTGGGTGCTGAGGGATGTTGGTGAGTACTGGTGGGTCTTGGAGGGTGCTGATGGGGCTGGTGGGTGATGACGGGTTCTGATGGGTACTGGTGGGTGTTGGTGCGTGTTGATGGGTGATGGTGGATGCTGGTAGGTGCTGATGGTTGCAGGTGGGTGCTGGTGGGTGGTGATGGGTGCTGGTGGGTGATGGTGGGTGGTGATGGTGGGTGGTGATGGTGGGTGGTGATGGGATATGCTGGGTGCTAGTGGGTACTGGTGGGTTCTGGTGGATGTTGGTGGTTGCTGGTGGGTGCTGCTGGGTACGGTGGATTACAGTGGGAGAGGGTGAGTGCTTTTGTGTGTTGGTGGTTGGTCGTAGGTGATTTTTGGTGGTGGTGGGTGGTGGTGGGTGATGATGGGTGTTGGTGGGTGCTGAAAGTTGATTGTGGATAATTGTGTGTGCAAGTGGGTGCTGGTGGGTTCTGGTGCGTACTGATGGGTACTGGTGTATGTTGATGGGTGCTGGTGAGTGGTAATGGGTGCTGATGGGTGCTAGTGCATACTGATAGTGCTGGTGGGTGATGATGGGTGATCGTGGGTGATGGTGAGTGCTGGTGGTTGCTGGAGGGCGCTGGTGGGTAAAGGTGGGAGATGGTAGGGGCTAATGTATGATGGTGAGTGTTGGAGGGTGCTAGTGGGTGCTGGTGAGAGCTGATGTGTGATGGTGCGAGCTGGTGGGTGCTCGTGGGTGCTGGTGTGTGCTGATGGGTGCTAGTGGGTGCTGAGGGTCAAGTTGGGTGCTGGTGGGTGATTGTGAGTGCTGGTGGGAGATGGTGGGTGGTGGTGGGTGAAAGTGGGTGCTGGAGGGTTATGGAGGGTGCTGGTGGGTGATGATGGGTGGTTGTTGGTGCTGGTGGATGATGGTATTTGCTGGTGGGTGATGTTGGGAGATGGTAGAGGCTCGTGTGTGATGGTGGGTGTTGATGGGTGCTGATGGGTGATGGTGAGAGATGATGGGTGATGGTGCGAGTTGTTGGGTGCTTGTGTGTGCTGATGGGTGCTAGTGGGTGCTGAAGGGGAAGTTGTGTGCAGGTAGGTGATTGTGAGCGCTGGTGGTTGATAGTGGTCCTGGTGTGTGCTGATGGGTGCTGGTGGGGGCTGATGGGTGCTCGTGAGTGCTGGCGGATGATTGCTGGTGCTGGTGGGTGATGGTGGGTAATGGTGGGTGATGGGGGGTGATGGTGGGTGATGTTGGGTGATGGTGGGCAATGGTGAGTGATGGTGGGTGATTGTGGGTGATGGTGAGTGATGATGGGTGATGGTGGGTGATGGTGGGTGATGGTGAGTGTTGGTGGGTGATGGTGGGTGATGTTGGGTGATGGTGGGCAATGGTGAGTGATGGTGGGTGATTGTGGGTGATGTTGGGTGATAAAGAGTGATAGTGGGTGCTGGTGGGTGATGGTGGGTGATGGTGAGTAATGGTGGGTGATGGTGGGTGATAAAGAGTGATGGTGGGTGCTGGTGGGTGATAAAGAGTGATGATGAGTGATGGTGGGTGACAAAGAGTGATGGTGGGTGCTTGTGGGTGTTGGTGGGTGATGGTGGGTAATGGTGATTGATGTTGGGTGATGGTGGGTGATGGTGAGTGATGATGGGTGCTCGTGAGTGATGGGAGATGGTGGGTGCTGGTAAGTGATGGTGAGTGATGGTGGGTGATTGTGAGTGATGATGGATGATCTTGGGTGCTGGTGGGTGTTGGTGGGTGATGGTGAGTGCTAGTGGGTGCTTGTGGGTGCTAGTGGGTGATGGTGAGTGATGGTGGGTGCTGGTGGGTAATGGTGGGTGATAGTTGGGGGTGGTGGGTGACAGAGGGTGCTTGAGGGTACTGTTGGTTGCTGGTGGGAGCTGCTGGTTGCTGGTGGGTGTTTCTGGTTGCTGGTGGGTGCTGCTGGTTGCTGGTGGGTGCGTGGAAAGGGTTTGTGGAGATATGAAGGTTGGAGTTAAACACACTTGTTGGATGGTAACACTATACTGCGGAGTGTGAGAAGGGAGAGCTCAAACTGCCTGTCCTTAGGATTATGGGGAACTGAGACTGGCGCTCGCGATGGCATCGCGTGACGTCACACATGCTAGTCACTGAGCCTAGCAAAGGGGTCGTGCATGTAAAACATATGGATGGTACTATGATACTCAGATAACATATACATATACAGGGGATCAGCAACTATGCTGACAGCTCGGTCATGTTACATATGTCGTCTCGACATACAATACTATGCTATAGGCTGAACAGGCAGGTCGCTCTGGGCTGATTCTATACAATAGCAAAGACATATGTAACCTAGAAATAATGGATGGTATCGCAATGGGTGTTAATGTAATGGGTGTTAACGTAATGGGTGTTAACGTAATGGGTGTTAATGTAATGGGTGTTAACGTAATGCATTGCGAATTATAAGAACAAATCATGGTATAATAAAGGATGGAATTAATCGATCGATCTGTATTTATGCACTCTACGGATTCTGAGGAAGAATATTTATATATATACAAAGGTGAAAGTAATTAACAGCAAAGGCAGATCTGGCGTGCACAGATCATTACTACTAATCTCAGAATTCGGAGGGAACGTGAACACACAAAAAAAAAAAAAATTCTGAAAAACTGATCAGCTAATAACAAAACACACAGTTGACAACTTCATTCATATTGAACATCTAATTATACAGACTATGTACATTTAAACTCAACTCTGCAAGGGTAAGATTTACATAAGCAGAATGGTTATCATCTTTGGTTGGATCGAATTCTTCTGCAATGGCTAACACATGCCTTGACTGAGGGCGATCTGAACAAGTATCTACAAAAGATACTTGTGGGTTTCTCATCACTTGTCATGTATGCAAAGAATAATGACATTCGGGTTGATTATCTGACTGAGTATTAGAGGTAGAGGGTACAGAATCAGGAGGATTGTCAACGACTGACACATTAGTCTGGGTAGAAATATACTTAACATCGCATACTAATTTCATATGATCTAAATGCAATTCCTTATACTGACCAGTACTAATTTCTCTAACCTTATACTTATTGCCATTGATATGTTCAACTACTCGATAAGGGCCAACAAACTTTTGATCGAGCTTAGGCATTGCGGATATTTTGTTGAAATTAGTCAGCATAACCCTCGAACCTACTTTAACTTTGGTTGGCTTAGCATGGCTATTAGTTACTCTAGTAAATTCTGCTGTTGATTTATGAAGTGTTTCACTGATTCTTCTAAAAACACACTGAGCTATGCTGGTACGAGTTGCTATGAAATCATCAGGGTTATAATTGGGTTTCGGTGTGGAATATAACAACTCATAAGGCAAACGCTTGTCTACACCGTACAATGCATAATGTGGAGTATCACCTATGGAAGCATTGTAAGCAGAATTTATGGTACATTGAACATCTGGTATAACTTCATCCCAAGTTTCACTATTGGGGTTGATAGTGGCTCTCAAAACATCAAGTACTTTCTTATTGGTTCGTTCTACTAACCCACTGCTGGCAGGATGATGAGGAACAATGGTGGATTTAGAGATCTTGTACAAGGTACACAAATTTTCAAGAATCTCATTACAGAATTCGCCTCCATTATCTGTTACTAGGGACTTACTCATGGACTAAAGGCAAGAAAACTAGAGAGAATAACACAATAAGCTTAAATGGGAAGAAAATGCTTAGCTAAATGCTTAACTATTCTGCAAAAGTAAAGAAAAATTGACAAGTCACACTGTAAGCAAGGAAAACTCACATAAAAATAATATACTTAACTGGATAAGCAACACTTTGAAAATCAAGAAAAATTGTACTTTACTCAAATTAAATTTACTCAAATTTACTTTAAATTAAATTAATGGCACAGTGAGTTGTCTTTACTCTCAATTCAATAAAGAAATTCAACAATAAATGGTAAATTAATCAAAAATGATAAAATGGAATCAATAAATCTTGTGCAAAATTAAAATAGACTGGGAAAGCAATTCACTAAAAATGAAATAAAATGACACACAAAGAATAAAATATTGTGCAGAAAACAAGAAATATAAAACTGAAATCACAAAATATTGCACTGAAATAAACTGTAGCAATATTGCAACTAACAGTTACTAATCAAAAAGTACATAACACTGCATAAAAATTTTCTGAAAGAAAAAAAAATTAATGGCAGCACAATATTTACACAAGAATCATTGCAAATGAGTCAATAGTGCAATAATAAAAAAAAATTGCACATGCAAGAAAATGCAGTTTACAAAAACAAAAAACAAAAAATATCAAGGAATGAACTGATTGAACACTTTAACTCTTAATTGCAGCTTAAGCAAACACTTACTAAACAAGCAAAAGAATGATTTACTTTTAAGAAGTTAAAAATTGCACTAAGAGTGAATTTGTTCAATGAAATATGAAAAATAATAAAGAGCAAAAATTACAAAACAGAGAAAGGTTAACACAACACATCAATATGTGCACACTACTATGAGAATTTTCTTGCTTGTGGTGACAAAAATTGGAAAATAATTTTCATGCTTTAAACAAAATAATGGCACTATTGTCTGCGGAGATAAGACAAATTAGACACTGGCTAAATGAAAAGAATAACACAAGAATGTTCAACATACAGAAAAAAAAATAGCAAATGAGTGAATAAAAAAAAATCAGCAAGGACACAAATGCTGGGAGAAAAAAAAAAATAACTGAGACAACACTGAATTGTGATGCAGAATATAAAATAACAAGTTACTGAATTACTTCTCTGTATAAATTACTAGGCAAGGAACACAATACTGTGAACACAAGATAACTGTGAAGTGTAAACACAAGTTTATATTGCTTATATATAGCACACAACAGGGAAAAATGGAAAAGTGCTTACTTCACGTATATAAAAGAAAATGAACACAACACAACAGACAAAAATAAAGCACGAAAATTAACACTGAAGAAAGAAAAAAAAAATAATATTGCAAACAAGATATAATGAAGAGTCTAATCAAGAGTCACTGAATGTCACTAAGAAATCACTGGAAAATTGTCTCAACACTCGCAAATGTCTCTATAAAAATATTATCACTGTAGCGACGCTGGTGGAGAATGAGACTAGTGATGGTGGTGGAGGAAGGTTGGTAGTAGCTGGCACAGCACTTCACTACCCGGCGAATTCTCAAAGATTTTGCACTTAAATTGACGATAGACTCACACAGAAGGCTTTTACATAGGCGCACAGGGTCGAAAGAACAATCTTGCTTCTTGACCCCCTATGTGGTTCGTAAATAAAGTGCTAGGACCCATTATAAGGTTACAAAAAACAGAGGTGGGTGTGGGTGAGTGAGGCAGTGCGGTGGAACACCACGTGGTGACTAGGCCTCTGGGATGGGATAAGCAGCGTAAACCACTCAGGGGGGACACACACTAGGCACGAAAATATTCTAAGCTGGCTGGCTTAAAAACCCACAAAATACCACACCACAGGGATGGCAAAACACTCAGGACAACTTGAACTGGAAATACAAAGCAACGGTCAAGGCTGGAACTCACGTGGCTCGCTTGAGTACTGGGTTAGTCACCTGGGTTAGTTGGAAAGCTGGCTTAGCAGGCAAGGCTGGATGGTGTAGGGTTGGACTCCCCCCATTGACAGGTTTGGTGGCTTGGCTTAATTTGCAAACCGGGTCAGCCCCTCAGAAGTAATGCAAATAAGCAAATCAAACACTAATACACAGAGACTGACCAGTAAGCAGAAGCAAACAGGGTGGTGAACACTTGACTGGGATGTGAAACTTCGGCAGGCCTAAGCGGGAAATGGCGGCCGGCTCGGTAGAAATTTATCTCCAGAAATTGCTGTAATCTTCAGAATTACAGGCCCTCCACTGGCACCTTTGTGGAAAGAGTTCGTGGAGATATGAAGGTTGGAGTTAAACACACTTGTTGGATGGTAACACTATATTGCGGAGTGTGAGAAGGGAGAGCCCAAACTGCCTGGCCTTACGACTGCTTGGATTACAGGGAACTGAGATTGAGGACACGTGACGTCACACATGCTAGTCACTGAGCCTAGCAAAGGGGTCGTGTATGTGAAACATATGGATGGTACTATGATACCCAGATAACATATACATATACAGGGGATCAGCAACTATGCTGACAGGTGCTGGTAGGTGCTGGTGGGTGATGGTCAGTGCTGGTGGGTGATGGTTGGTGCTGGTGGGTGATGGTGGGTGATGGTAGGTGATGGTGGATGATGGTTAATGATGGTGGGTGATGATGGATGCTGCTGGTTGCTGGTGGGTTCTGGTGGGTGGTGGTGGGTGATGCTGGTTGCTGGTGGGTGCTGGTGGGTGATGGAGGGTGATGGTCGGTGGTGGTGGGTGCTGTTGGGTGATGCTGGTTGCTGATGGGTGCTGGTGGGTGATGGTGGGTGATGGTGGGTAATGGTGGGTGATGGTGGGTGCTCATGGGTGATGCTGGTTGCTGGTGGGTGATGGTGGGTGCTGGTGGGTGATGGTGGGTGATTGTGGGTGCTGGTGGGTGATGCTGGTTGCTGGTGGGTGCTGGTGCGTGATGGTGGGTGCTGGTGGGTGATGGTGGGTGATGACGGGTGATGGTGGGTGATAGTGGTGATGGTGGGTGCTGGTGGATGATGCTGGTTGCTGGTGGTTGCTGGTGGGTACTGGTGGGTGATATTGGCCAAAAATAAGTGTGCCTGAGTTTATGCCAAGTCTTACGATGGGCCAAGTGTTCTGTCACTGGCAAATCATGAGCCATTTGAAGAACAGTCTCTAGCCATTGTTTAGGAACAACAAGGAGGGAATAATCTATCGCTGAAGAATGAGATTTAAATACAGATTTATGTAAGATGCCATTAATATATTCGAACTTATGAGATCGTATCTCCCGTGGATAACTTTGTTGTTAAAAGCTTGATTATGACAATCCTGAATTGAAGGGCAATCACGCTGTATAATGACAAAGTCATCCTTGGACATAAAATCTGGGAAAATAAAAGGACTTACGTTGGGAGAAGAGGAGGTAGGAGAAGCCGGGGTTATGGTCTGAGCCCTAGTCAAGACATTGAGAGTGCTGGAGGCAATACCCTTACTTTCACCTGACGAGTGGACAGGTGATCCTGCTACCTCACTATCGAGAGCAGTATCATCTGTTTCCACCCCCAAATGAACAGTACGAGACAATGCAGCTTCCGGTGCAGAATTGTTAAGGGGCTTAAACTTGCAAGAAAGAGGAGCTGGAAAACTTAGATCCACGGGTGGTGACGAAAGATCCGCCTCTGAACGAAGAACGGCACCTTTAATGTTACCCACTATTATAGAACAAGTAATTGGGGCTAGTACCGCATTAGTCCAACTGGTGAACCATTTAGTTTTCAAGTAACAACTTATTGTTGGGAAAGTATTTTCACAACCCAAGTAGTCTGAAAGAATAGAGGACACACAAGAGATTTTAAAGTAAGGGAACAGTTTGTCCGAAATTACGATGCACGTACATCCAGTGTCACATAATATGTCTGAGACTTTTATACAATTAACTGTTCCTGAACAGAAGGGTGCCTGGTTATTAGTCAACAAAACATCTACCAACTTTCTCTATTTTCTTGGAAGGACAATCAGAACGTTTATGTCCGATACCACCACACCGATGACATGTTGGTATAATAGCTGGTGACTTCTTTTCTACTGTAGGCTTAACCTTTGGTTCAGGTGAACCCTTGCCCTTAGGGATCGCTCCTTTTAGGTCTTTATAGGAATTGTGAGCCTCAGCATACAAGTCAGCGGCCTCAGCAACTTCCTCAGCTTTAATCAGGTTACCTTCTCTAATGAATGTTCGTATCTGGTGAGGAAGAGCTGTCAGGAACTGGTCAGCAACCATGAAGTCTCTAAGAGATTCATAGCTGTGATCAATTCCTGAGCTCACTATCCAAAAGTCGAACAAACGAAAGAGTGTTACCTGTAACTGCTGAAAGTTTTGGCCATGCTTTAAGGTGGCATATCTGAAATCTTTCCTTTAAGAATTTGTGGTTTTTTGATATGCTTTAAGGATTGCCTTCTTCAGTAGGTTATAATTACATATGATATCCTGTGACAAAGTTGCATAGATATTCAAAGCAGTACCAAAAAATAACATACCTAACCTGGTAGCCCAGGTGTCAGCAGGCCATTCACAGAGGGTAGCGGTATTTTCAAACCTGATAATGTATGAAGTAATGTCTTCCCCCTCTGTGAAGAGAGGTAATTTAGGTGTTTGAATATGTGAACTAGCTGCATGATGTTCAATTACTCCTTCCTCTAATTGTTGTTGTGTAAAAGTTAACTTTTTATTCTCTAATTCAAGGCGAGATTTTTCGAGCTCGCGATCTTTTTGTCTCTCTCACAGTTCATTCTCTCTAGCTTTTTCCTCACGTTCTCTAGCTTTTTCCTCAACTTCTCTATCTTTTGCTCTTTCCTCAAGTTCTCTTAACCTAACTTGTTCCTCATGTACTTTAGCTCTCTCCTCACGATCAAGTCTATCACGCTCTCTTTCTCTTCATAACTGTCTTTCTTGGTTCTCTCTCTCTATTCTTTCTCTCTCCTTTTTCTCCTCTCTCTCGATTCTCTCTCCTTTTTCTCCTCTCTTCCTCTTTCTAAATGTCTTCTCTCTCAATTCTTTCCTTCTCCATTCTTTCCTGGATCGTAGCACTAATGAAAGCTTCTAAATTTTTCCCCGTTATTCCTAACTTACTCCCAGCGCTCATCCAAAACTGGTATTCCTCCATACTTGCAAGAATAACTTAAACTACCAGGGGAAAATGAAACGGATATATCAAAGAAAACGAAGGGTTCAATTCCTGCTCCGTTCAAACTGTAAATAAATCGGAGGGTTCGATCCCTGCTTCGATTAAACAGTATGTGTGAATGAAAACGGAGGGTTCTATGCCGGCTCCGAGCAAACTGTAAGTAGAATGGGGTCCCTTGACCATCCAATCTTCTCACCAACAAATCAAGAGTGCCCTACGACAGTTCCCTTGATATAATAAATAGAACTCAAGGAAACAACTTGTCACTGGAAAATCTCGGGTCCCTAGAGTCTATTCCTCCAAATTGTTTCAAGCTCAAAAATAAAGGTGACAGAATTAACTAGTATATATCCTGCCTGACTTGACTTACAATAAATTGAGACTATAACAATCACCAAATCTTTTAAATACCTGTACTGTAGTCCTACCATAGAGAATGATTACTCATGGCTGGTGGTAACCGTCTGTGGTATGCGGCGTTGAAGTTTCAATGATAGATTCGAAATGGAGTTGAATCTTGATTCGGTAGAGTTGATCCTGGCAAGGTCACCACTTGTGAAGGCTTACTCAGCCCTGTAACAACTTCAGACAGTATTACCAAGGCTGGCTCCTCCTCAGGAAAATTAATGAATAGAAAAAGAAATAATAATTCACAAAGACAAACACTTTATTATATATTAATGCAAAGATAAAACATTGAAATATGAAGGTGTATCCTACTTGAAAGAAAAATGAAAAATGAAATGAAAAAATGACATTTGAATTCATCGCTAATATATAGTGATACTGGGGTGTCTGGTTGAGGTTGACACCGTCTTGTAGAAATTGTAGCCGTTGCTGATGTGGGGGGGGGGTCACAGGTGTTTAGTGACAACCCAATGACTAGTTCTTCACAGAGTCTTTAGCCTTGAATAGTCAGTCCAGATGACAGGAAAGCAGGTTCTTTACCACTACAAAGATGAGGGGTTGTTGTCTGCTGTCACCTACAGTTAATCTGGTAAGTAGATCAAAAAGTGACATCTCCGGACTTTTGCAAAAGTCCTCCTTCAACACTTCTCGTTGGTTGGCAGGTGACGCGATCTGTCATTCCAAGCTAGAAAGAGTGACAGGTTACCCACTGCTTAAGAAATCACTCTCCATGATAAGTACAATACCTAAAAGACGTGGTGATTGTCAAAACATCTAACATGGAGATCAAGGCTGAAAGGACTAAGTTTATTATTGGTCAAAAGTGAAGCTTTTAACCAATAAGTCCACTAGAATAGGAGCAGAGGCTTTTACTTACAGTTGTGCTGGGAGCTGTGAGTCGAGTGATTACTGTTTGGCCGGAGCCCCACACGTCACCTTTCAGGGTGGGGAGAAAGGGGGGGGGGAGGGGATAGCGGGAGCTAGACTGACCCTACCTTAATTAACAAGCAGCCGGCAATCAAACTATCGTCACCATATACTCGCTTGCTACTCCTATCTGTTGAACTTTTCCCTCACAGGCAGCAAAATGGGACATACCAAACCAGGCATCAGCCCATCAGGGCTGAATAAACAATCAAATGCAAAGTCAGTACTGAAGAAACCAGTGGTCATACCAGGTAATACATCACCAGCGGTACTAACGAAGCACAAAGCAAAACAAAACATCCCAAATGATAATTCCTGCTTCATATTTGCAAATATTCAGGGTCTGAAATCACATAAAAACGACAAAGTTATGTCAGTGGGCTCCTATGTTTGGGGCATTTACAGAAACACACACAAGGGATGTTTTGGACAGAGAAATAAAGATAGAAAACTATAACATGTATAGATGTGATAGAATTAGTAAGTCACAGAGAGGAGTAGGACTCTATGTAAAAGATATTTTGTTGCACAGAAGTGCTGAACTCTACGGATGATATAGTAGAAATCCTAGGCATAAAAGTTGAAAATAGGAATTTGGTAATTATCCTAGTATATAAACCTCCATCAGCAACTTCCGAGGAATTCACAGATCAGTTAAGGAAGATAGCTGTCTGGATAGGCTAGAAAATTCCACACCAAATATTTTACTCCTTGGAGATTTTAATCTCCCTCATGCAAAATGCAAGATGGTGTAACGCAATATTATACCAGAAATATCTCCGGGAAGTATCCTGGCTCAACAGGTACATACCAGGGAACTAATGAGGCTTTGTGAAAAGTACTCTTTAAACCAACAGGTAATTGATCTCACTATAAATGAAAATACCCTGGATTTGATATTCACAAACAACCAGGAACTGATCAGAGACATAACAGTTACAAAAACAATATATTCTGATTACATCATAGAAGTTCAAACGAGTATTAACTCAGGGTTAGGGAACTGCACCACTAATGACTAATGTTAGAGACGGAATGTTCAGTAAGTTTAATTTTAACACCCACAGAAATGACTGGGAAAAAATAAACCAAGAGCTATCAGACCTGCTAGCATCAACCATCAGCTAACAGCACCAACTAACATCCACAAGCATCCACCATCACCCACAAGCATCCACCATCACTCACCATCACCAACCAGTACCCACCATCATCCATCAGTACCCACCGGCACCAACCATCAGCCACTAGCATCCACCATCACCAACCAGCACCCACCATCACCCACCAACACCCACAAACACCCACCAGCACGAACCATCACCCACCGGCACCTACCAGCATCCACCAGCATCCACCATCGCCCACCATCACCCACCATCACTCACTCACCCATCAGTATCGACCATACCATCACCCACTAGCACTCATCACCAGTTACCATCACCCACTATTATTTACGTTCACCCACCAGCACCTACCATCGCCCACCATCACCCACCATCACACACCAGCACCCACCATCACCCACGAACACCCACGAACACCCACAAGCACCCACCATCACCCACCAGCACCCTCTAGCATGCACTATCATCCACCGACACCCCATCACCTACCAGCACCCACCATCGCCCGCTGTGGCATGCAAAGAGTATGTTACAATTTATTTGGTGTATGTACACACTCCTATATTGGCTGCCTGCCAACCAGCGAACCGGGTGCTAAGGTTTTAATGATTTTTAGGGTACCCGTCGATAAATCAGTATCTTGGTTCATTGTCCAATTACAAGCGAGCCCACCAAGTGTTGAGGCGATATGGTTCACTCGCGATCAGCATTTGCGAGACTTGCCTACTAGCTGGTTGAGTACGGTGCTCTCTCTCTGGCTTTTGCTTTTTGCCATTCGGTCACTGTCGTGTGGTACACTGACTATTCAAATCTTTGTATATAGTGTACATAATTGTAAATATTTATATATATCTGGTGAAGGAAATACAAGTTATAGTCTAACTGCTAAGTTTGTTTTGTACCAAGCCCTGGAGTTAGATCTGGTTTTGGTATCGCTATTGCCTTTTGTATTGCCTGTCAGTCTTCCTTCTGTGAATCCTGCAAGTTGTACTGTTGTATTGCTGCTTGTTGCATACATTGCAAACAGCATGTTGCGTTGGGTTAATGCCACCTACATGGGTGAGGTGGTGTCTGAATATACTCTACTAAATCTGCCCTATCTCTGCAGCATTGATGGCGAATTGCTCGTTCCATTGTCATAGAATATCAATGAACTCTCACTGCTATGCAGCTTTGTGACATTATTCTTACCAAATTAAGGATTGAAGCAAATATAGGGCACCAAACTGAGGTATCTTCCGCTGCAGGAAGATACCTCAGTTTGGTGCTCTATATTTGCCGATCTCCTCTTAGGCTCCTTCATAATGTGGGAGGGCTAATACCAGAGCAATCAGACCAGCAGTCTTATGAAGCAGGTGGTGCACCGGGTTTGTCTCAGGGCGAGTCAGCTTCGTTGGGGCTTGAGTTAACTAAACTCAATCTCGAAAAAACCAGAGAGCAGCGAGCATTTGGTAGAGAGGAGTTTGACAGAGAGGAGGAGAGGAGGCAATTAAAGCAGACTGTTGGTGACTACTTTAGTGTGCAAAAAGCAGTGCTGTTAGTACCTCGCTTCATTGAGTCTGAGCCTGAACAATTTTTTGAGGCATTTGAAAACCAGCATTGGTGCATGAAGCGTTGTACGGCAAAGCACAAGAGTTCACAGCTTTTTTAAATAATGAAGAATTTGTTGATTATCGGGTTGTTAAAACAATGGTTCTTGGAGCATATAAGTATATTCCCGCCGAGTACAGGAGGGAATTCAAAATGTGCAAGTGTTAACCGGGCCAGTCTCATATAGACTTTGCAAGGCAGCAGTCGAAAACCTTTCCATGTAGTATAACGCAAGTGGTGTCCCCAATTTCAGCGACCTGGTACAATTACTTTTGGTGGATAACCTGCTGGAATCTGTTGGATCTGAGGTTAGAGTCTTTCTTGAAGATCATTCGTTGACCACTGCATTAAAACCAGCCAGATTGGCTGACACTTTTGAGACTAAACATTCCTTGTCTGAGCGGTTTAATCTTTCTTTCCAACAGCCTGCCATGAGTAGAGATCGTCAGAGACGAGTTCCTGACTAGAGAACGAAGTAGCAGGACAAAAATGAACAATGACGTCAACCAAGTCATCTGGTGAGCCACGATATCAAACTCCCAGCCAACCTGGTGAGCAACAACCTCAAACTCATGGTCAGCATGGTGAACAACGACGCCAGCACACAGAGTGGCGCCAGCCACAAAATCAACAGGGAGCTAAAGTAAAACATGAGGTAACCTGTTTCCGTTATTTTAAACCCGGCCACGTAAAGTCCAATTGTCCAGTTAAGCCCCAACCCTTAGAAAAAATAAATATCTTCCCTTTTGAGATGAACCAGAAAGAAGTCGAGTGTGGTATGGCAACATACAACAGTACATGCCACATCTTCCTTCAGGAAAATGAAAAGAAAATTTGAACAATACCTTTTAGGGATACTGGGGCTTTTTGTTCCCTTATAAGAGAGGGAGTAATCCCCGCTCTCTGAAAGAACTTCATTTTACTCCTCTGTTCTCTTAGAAGCATTTGGAGGAGCAGTATTTTCTGTCCCTTTACATAAAATATATGTGCAGAGTAAACATTATACAGGATATTTGACTGTAGGTATTTCTGAAGGAAAGATGCCGTGTTATTACTGGGTAATAACATTCTTGATTCGACAAAATATCCAGAGCCTATTGTGACTAATTATTCTCCCATGTTGGCCATAACTCGGGCAAAATCCCAAGGGATGGCTGTCGAAAATGTTGACCCATCCTTGGAGGACTCAGATCTAGGGCTAGACAATTTGTTTTAAGAGGAAAACTGGCCAGAGCCTCGTACATTTAGTGAAAAGTTCCAGATCAAGCCTTCCTATTTCAGGGTTGCAGGATTGGCACCTATCTCTGTTTCCATGCCCGAGGAACTGTCCTTTTGGGGAGAACTACGAAGAGTTTGTTCTTTAAACCGCTTTTCAGGCAGCCATGCATGAATCCCACTCAGATCACCCAGTCAAATATAAAATTAAACACGATCTACTGCTCTACACAGAAACTGGTAAGGAGGTAGGGGGAAGTCCAAAAACAGATAGGTCACAAATTTTGAACACAGCCCACAATTTCTCTTTAGGAGGTCATTTAGGAATTACAAAACACTGTATAGAATATTGAAAGAGTTTTGCCGGCCAAAAATAAGGCAAGATATGAAGAATCACATTTGCTCTTGTAGGGAATGTCAGTAAGTGGGTAAACCTGGACATCCCATTAAACCTGCGCCATATCATCCCATACCTGCAGATGGAGAACCGTTGGTAGAGTTAATCATTGATTGTGTGGGACCATTACCAAAATCCAAGTCAGGAAACCAGTACTTGTTTACTATTATGGATAAAGCTACTAGGTATCCAGAAGCAGTCCCAATGTACAGTATCAACACCAAAGCTATTCTTAAAGCCATAACTAAATTTATATCTGATTTTTGGCATTCCTAAATGACCAGAGTGACAAGGGTACTAACTTTACAGCATAAGCTTTTAGAAAAACTTTAACTAATCATAATTCATAAATTATTCACTGCCTATCATCTTCAGTCTTAAGGCGCCTTGGAAAGATTTCGTCAAAAGTTAAAAACCATGATGCGAACCTTTTGCATAAATTTTCCTACAGACTGAGATGAATCACTTCTTCTGTTGCTGTTCGCAATGAGAGAAACTGTGCAGGAATCAACAGGGTTCAGTCCATTTGAGCTAATCTTCGGGCACAGCGTCCGAGGTCCTCTGCGAGTGCTCAAGGAAGGATGGCTGGGAGAAGACGCCTGCATAGAACTCTGCAACCTTTCTTCAAGGTTGCAGGTGGCCCGTCGGTTGGCTAAAGCTAACTTAAAAGCTGCTCAAAACACTATGAAACAGAAGTATGACAGATTTGCAAGCTTCACTCCTTCAATAAATAACAAAAAGGCACAATACCGTGACTGGAACGATACACAAATAACCCGCACATAAAAGACAGAAGCTTACGACGACGTTTCGGTCCGACTTGGACCATTGACAAAGTCACACTAACAGAGGTGGAGCAGGACGGCTATATATAGGCAGGAAGAGGTGGAGGTAGTAGTAGTGGTAGTAGTAGTAGTAGTAGTAGTACAACTACTACTACTACTACTACTACTACCACTACTACTACCTCCACCTCTTCCTGCCTATATATAGCCGTCCTGCTCCACCTCTGTTAGTGTGACTTTGTCAATGGTCCAAGTCGGACCGAAACGTCGTCGTAAGCTTCTGTCTTTTATGTGCGGGTTATTTGTGTTTCACTCCTTCAATCCAGAAGACAAGGTGCTGGTTCAGGAACCTATACCTGGCTACACCTTAAAAGCTAGATTTATGGGACCCATGCAAATCGTAAGTAAATTCTCTGATGAAAATTATGCGGTAGTTCCCCTTGATAAACTATCGAAAAGTAAAATTTACCACATAAATCAGATTAAAATATTTAAGTCCTCATAAGTCCCAGTAATGACTTTGTCCTCTGCCTCTGTAGACGCCCTGATTCCTTACACCCCATTCCTGAAATTTAAGTTAAGCTTCGTAATTCTGTCCTACCCTAGCCCTTTAATGGTGGGGTTGTCAAATAATCAAACAACAAGTCTAGGTGCCTTCTTACAAACTTACCCTGACATTTTTTCGTATGTCACGATAAAAAATGTACCATGGGATATCATAATGTAGATGTTGGAAACGCTATGCCTATTAAATTCTTCCCCTACAGAGCTAATCCTGAAAAACAGAGACTACTTCAGCAGAAGGTAGCATTTCTATTAGAACACGGACTAGTGGAGGAGTCATCCAGTCATCCTTGTTAAGAAGTTTGATGGAGGTTTTCGAATGTGTACAGACTACCATAAGGTGAATGAGGTCACTGTTCCAGATGCTTACCTTCTGCCATGTTTGGATGACGTAGGCGACCTCCTTTAAAGTTACTATCAAGTACCTTCGACAGATAAGGCGAAGGAAATCTCTGCCTTCGTATTTCCAGGAGGTCACTACCAATATACAGTAACCCAATTTAGAATGTGTAACTCGCTGGCAACATTCCAGAAGCTGATCCATCAGACTATTGAAGGACTAGAAGGCACGGTAGCTTATCTAGACGACAAAGTAATAGTCTCAGATACGTGGGATCAACATGTTTCTAGACTTAAAGCTCTCTTTGAGAGCTTTAAGTTAACTGTTAATATGTGTAAGTCATCCTTCGGCTAGTCTATTACTTTTTTGGGCCATGAAGTAGGTAGTGGTAAAGTAGCCCCTAAGCTTGCTAAAATTCCTGCCATTAAGAATTATCCAGTACCTCATGATAGAAAATCCCTCCAGCGTTTCTTAGGGATGGTAGGTTTCTACAGACGATTCTGTAAGAACTTTGCAGATGTTGTAGCTCCCCTAATCTCACTTACCAGTCAGAAACAAAAATTTCAATGGACCCCAGAGTGTGAACAATCATTTAATAAAGCCAAACGGTTACTTTGTACTGAACCCGTTCTTCTGTCTCCCGATTTTTGAAAACCTTTATGTTACAGGTTGATGCTGGGGAGTCAGGGGTAGGGGCAGTACTACTACAAAAATCTGAGGAAGAGTGATTGCAGCCTGTGGCCGACTTCCCTGCCATGTATCTTCCTCACCAAAGGGCTTACGCCAGTATTGAGAAAGAAGCCTTCGCTCTGATACTTGCATTGGAACATTTTGAGGTCTACGTGGGACAGTCGCCCGAAATGGTCACAGTCTACAGCGATCACAATCCAATGGTCTATCTTAACTCCATGAAAAAACTACAACATACTTCTGATGAGATGGAGTCTCAGGCTGGAACCTTACATTAAACGTGTACATATTGCAACAAGGAAAATAAGCTGGCTGATTCCCTTTCCCGTATTTAATTTAGGTTAAGATGTGTTAGGGACCATATGGGTAGCTTAGATCTTTTTGTACCCCTTTTGTAAAATGTGTGAATATTGTCGGGACATTCTGCTGCCGTCCACAGGTGGCTTGAACCAATGTTAGCCCTAGTGTCCACTGTCTCGCTGTAGGATAGAGTTTGACTAAGTCTCGAGAAAAGTTCAGCTCTATCTAATGAATTGGATGGTTGAGAGGAAAGTTGATTCCTCTATTGCTCACTGTCATGGCGACATGCTACCCATGGAGGTGGAGGCCTAGCCCTGGCTATTAGAGCGCTTTTGGATGGGGATGTGGCATGCAAAGAATATGTTACAATTTATTCAGCGTATGTACAGTCTACACACTTCCAAATAGGCTGCCTCCCAACCAGCGAACTGGGTACTTAAGGTTTAACGAATTTTAGGGTACCCGTCGTTAAGTTAGTACCTTGGTTCATTGTCCAATTACAGGCTAGCCCACCAAGTGCTGAGGCGATGTGGTTCACTCGCGGTCAGCATTTGCGAGACTTGCCTACTAGGTGGTTGAGTACGGTGCTCTCTCTCTGGCTTTTGATTTTTGCCATTCTGTCACCGTCGTGTGGTACACTGAATATTCCAATCTGTGTACATAGTGTACATAATTGTAAATATTTGTATATATCTGATAAACGAAATACAAGTTATAATCTATCTGCTGAGTTTGTTTTGCTCCAAACCCATCACGACCAGGACACAGGCATTTCTTACTTGTGTTCGTAATATCAACCATAACTCACCATCACCAACCAGTATCGACCATGCCATCACCCACTAGCACTCACCACAACCCACCATCAGCCACTATCATCCACCGTCACCCACCAGCACGCACCATCACCGACCATCACTCGCCATCACCCACGAGCACCAACAATCACCCACCATTATTCACCATCACCCACGAGCACCAATAATCACCCATCATCACCCATTACCATCAATCATCACCCACCAGAATCCACCATCACCCACCATCACCCACCATCACCCACCATCACCCACCAGCACTCACTAGCACCCACCAGCACACACCAGCACCAAGTAGCACTCACCAGCATTCACTATCATCCACTAGAACCCACCATCACCCACCAGCATCCACCATCATCCACCACAATTTACTTTCACCCATCAGCACCTACATTCACCCACCAGCATCTGCAATAACCCACCACCACAAAACGAGCACTTACCATCACCCACCATCACTCACCTTCATCCATCACCACTCACCATCATCCATCACCACTCACCATTACCCACCAGCTCCCACCAGCACCATGTATCATCCACCAGCACCCACCAACACCCATCAGCACCCTCAATCACCCACCGTCACCCACCAGCACCCACCTGCACCCACCTGCACCCACCAGCACCAAGTATCACCCAACATCACCAACCAGCACCCACTCTCACCCACCAGCACTCACGAGTACCAACCAGCACCCACACCATCACACACTAACACCCACCATCACCCACCAGCATTCACCGTCACCCACCAGCACTCACCAACACCCACCGGCATACACCATTACCCACCAGTACCCCTCAGCACCAACCAGCACCCATCATCACCCACTAGCACCCACTAGGACCCACCGGCACACAGCAGCACTCGCCAGCACAAAGTAGCACCCACCATCACCCATCATCACCCACAAGCACCCACTAACACCCAAAAGCACCCACCAGCACCAAGTAGCACCCATCAGCACTCACCATCACCCACTAACACTCTCTATCACCCACCATCACCCACTATCACTCACCTGTACCCACCAGCACCCACCATCATCCACAATCACCAACTAGTACTTTGCAGCACCCACCATAACCTACTAGCGCCCACTATCACCTACCATCAAGCACCAGCACCCACCATCACCCACCAGCACCTAGACTCACCCACCAGCATACACCATCACCCATTAGCACCCACCATCTCCCACCAGCACCCCACCAGCATTCACCAACACTCACCATTACCCACCAGCACCCCTCAGCATCATCCAGCACCCACCAGCACCCACTAGCACCCACTATGACCTACCGGCACACAGCAGTACTCACCAGCACAAAGTAGCACCCACCATCGCCCACCATCACCATAAGCACCCACCATCACCCACCAGCACCCACCATCACCCAACCACACTCACTATCACCCACGAGAGGTCGTCAGCTCCCACCAACACCCACCATCACCCACTAGCATCCACCAACACCCAACAGCACCCACCAGCACCAAGTAGCACCCACCAGCACTCACCATCACCCACTAGCACTCTCTTTCACCCACCAGCACCCACCATCATCCGCCAGCACCAACTAGTACCCTACAGCACCCACCATCACCCACCATCACCTACTACCACCCACTATCACCTACCATCAAGCACCAGCACCCACCATCACCCACCAGCACCTAGAATCACCCACCATCATTCATTAGGAATCACCATCACCCACCAGCATACACCATCACCCATTAGCACCCACCATTTCCAACCAGCACTCCACCAGCACTCACCAACACCCACCAGCATACACCATTACCCACCAGCACCTCTCAGCACCATCCAGCGCCCACCATCACCCACTAGCACCCACTAGGACCCACCGGCACACAGCAGCACAAACCAGCACAAAGTAGCACCCACCATCACCCGCCATCACCCACAAGCACCCACCATCACCCAACACCACCCACCAGCACCCACCAGCACCCACCATCACCCAATCACACTCACTATCACCCAAGAGAGCTCGTTAGCACCCACCACTAGCATCCACCAACACCCAGCAGCACCCACCAGCACAAAGTAGCACCCACCAGCACTCACCATCACTCACTAGCACTCTCTATCACCCACCATCACCCACCAGCATACACCAAAACCCACTAGCACCCACCATCTCCCACCAGCACCCCACCAGCACCCACAAGCACCCATCAGCCCCCACCAGCACCCATGAGCATACACCATCATCCATTAGTACCCACCATTACCCACCAGCATCCATCGGCACGCACCTCATCCACCATTTCCCACCAGCACCCATCAGCACCCACCATTGCTCAGCACCACCCAGCATCATCTCACTTTCAAGGATCACAACAGTGCCACGATCGCACGTGCAAAGAAAATGATAGGATGGATAATGAGAACTTTCAAAACGAGAGATGCCAAGCCCATGATGATCCTTTTCAAATCACTTGTTCTCTCTAGGCTGGAATACTGCTGTACATTAACATCTCCATTCAAAGCAGGTGAAATCGCAGATCTAGAGAGTGTACAGAGATCCTTTACTGCACGTATAAGTTCTGTCAAGCACCTTAACTACTGGGAACGCTTGGAAGCACTTGACTTGTACTCGTTGGAACGCAGGAGGGAGAGATATATCATAATCTACACTTGGAAAATCTTGGAAGGAATGGTCCCAAATCTGCACACAGAAATCACTCCCTACGAAAGTAAAAGACTGGGCAGGCGATGCAAAATGCCCCCAATAAAAAGTAGGGGCGCCATTGGTACACTAAGGGAAAACACCATAAGTGTCCGGGGCCCAAAACTGTTCAACAGCCTCCCATCAAGCATTAGGGGAATTGCCAATAAACCCCTGGCTGCCTTCAAGAGAAAGCTGGACAGATACCTAAAGTCAGTGCCGGATCAGCCGGGCTGTGGCTCGTACGTTGGACTGCGTGCGGCCAGCAGTAACAGCCTAGTTGATCAGGCCCTGATCCTTCGGGAGGCCTGGTCGTGGACCGGGCCGCGGGGGCGTTGATCCCCGGAATAACCTCCAGGTAACCAGGTAACCTCCAGGCACCCACCATTATTCTCCAGTACCCACCATGACCCACCATCACCCACCACCACCATCACATGGGCACCTACTATCAACCCCCCCAGCACCCACAATCAACCACCATCGCCCACCATCACTCACCATCACTTACTATCACCCAACAACACACACCATTACGAATCATTACCTACCAGCACCTATCATCAACCACCATCACCCACGACCACCATACCAGCACCCACCACCACCACACCTGCACCACACCACTACCACACCATCACCCACCACTACTACACCAGCACCACACCAACACCACACCACTACCACACCATCAACCACCACTACCACACCACCACCACACCAACACCACACAACTACCACACCATCAACCACCACTACCACACCAACACCACACCACTCCCACACCATCAACCACCACTACCACACCACCACCACACCACTACCACACCATCAACCACCACTACCACATCACCACCACACTACCACCACACCTGCACCACACCACTACCACACCATCAACCACCACTACCACACCACCACTACACCAATACCACACCACTACCACACCATCAACCACCACTACCACACCACCACCACACCAACACCACACCACTACCACACCATCAACCATCACTACCACACCACCACAACACCAACACCACACCACTACCACACCATCAACCACCACTACCGCACAACCAAAACACCAACACCACACCACTACCACACCATCAACCACCACTACCACATCATCACCCACCACTACCACATCATCACCCACCACTACCACACCAGCACCCACCATCACTCACCTGCACACGCCAGTACCTGCAAGCACTCAGGACATATATACCTCCTAACCCCCACCCTAAACCCACCAACCACCCACTAGCACCCCAAGTAACCGCCCACCACCCACTGCCACTCTCGCTTCCGGAATCTAATTAGGGAAGGACCTCAAAGTGGCAGTGAAAGGCAGGTGTGGCAGGAGGTTATTGAGCAGGTGTTCACTGGTGCTCACTCTCTTCTAGGTGTTCACTGGTGCTCACTCTCTTCTAGGTGTTCACTGGTGCTCACTCTCTTCTAGGTGTTCACAGGTGCTCACTCTCTTCTAGGTGTTCACTGGGGCTCACTCTCTTCTAGGTGTTCAGTGGTGCTCACTCTCTTCAAGGTGTTCAGTGGTGATCACTTTGTTCTAGGTGTTCAGTGATTCTCCCTCTGTTCTAGGTGTTCAGTAATGTTCCCTCTGTTCTAGGTGTTAATTGGATCCCTCTGTTCCAGATGTTCAGTGGTGCTCCCTCTGTTCTAGGGGTTCAATGGTGCTCCCTGTGTTCTAGGTGTTCAGTGGTGCTCCTTCTGTTCTAGGTGTTCAGTGGTGCTCCCTCTGTCCTATGTGTTCAGTGGTGCTCCCTCTGTTCTAGGTGTTCAGTGGTGTCCCCTCTGTTCTAGGTGTACATTGGTGCTCCCACTGTTCTAGGTGTTCAGTGGTGTCCCCTCTGTTCTAGGTGTACATTGGTGCTCCCTCTGTTCAAGGTGTTCAGTGGTGCTCCCTGTGTTCTAAGTGTTCAGTGGTGCTTCCTTTGTTCTAGGTGTTCACTGGTGCTTCCTCTGTTCTATGTATTCAGTGGTGTCCCCTCTGTTCTAGGTGTTCAGTAGTGCTCCGTCTGTTCTAGGTGCTCAGTAGTGCTCCCTGTGTTCCAGGTGTTCACTGGTGCTCCCTCTGTTCTACGTGTTTGCTACATATGAAAATAACTTTTCAGAGGCCGTTAAGATCAGTTATACAAGAGTGGTGTGTTATACAAGAGTGGTGTGTTATACAAGAGTGGTGTGTTATACAAGAGTGGTGTGTTATACAAGAGTGCTATGTTATACAAGAGTGGTGTGTTATACAAGAGTGCTGTGTTATACAAGAGTGGTGTGTTATACAAGAGTGGTGTGTTATACAAGAGTGGTGTGTTATACAAGAGTGGTGTGTTATACAAGAGTGCTGTGTTATACAAGAGTGGTGTGTTATACAAGAGTGGTGTGTTATACAAGAGTGCTGTGTTATACAAGAGTGCTGTGTTATACAAGAGTGGTGTGTTACACAAGAGTGTTGTGTTATACAAGAGTGTTGTGTTATACAAGAGTGGTGTGTTATACAAGAGTGGTGTGTTATACAAGAGTGTTGTGTTATACAAGAGTGTTGTGTTATACAAGAGTGGTGTGTTATACAAGAGTGGTGTGTTATACAAGAGTGTTGTGTTATACAAGAGTGGTGTGTTATACAAGAGTGGTGTGTTATACAAGAGTGGTGTGTTATACAAGAGTGGTGTGTTATACAAGAGTGGTGTGTTATACAAGAGTGGTGTGTTATACAAGAGTGTTGTGTTATACAAGAGTGGTGTGTTATACAAGAGTGGTGTGTTATACAAGAGTGGTGTGTTATACAAGAGTGGTGTGTTATACAAGAGTGGTGTGTTATACAAGAGTGGTGTGTTATACAAGAGTGGTGTGTTATACAAGAGTGGTGTGTTATACAAGAGTGCTGTGTTATACAAGAGTGGTGTGTTATACAAGAGTGGTGTGTTATACAAGAGTGGTGTGTTATACAAGAGTGCTGTGTTATACAAGAGTGGTGTGTTATACAAGAGTGTTGTGTTATACAAGAGTGTTGTGTGAGTGGTGTGTTATACAAGAGTGGTGTCTTTTACTAGAGTGGTGTGTTATACAAGAGTGTTGTGTTATACAAGAGTGGTGTGTTATACAAGAGTGGTGTGTTATACAAGAGTGGTGTGTATACAAGAGTGGTGTGTTATACAAGAGTGGTGTGTTATACAAGAGTGTTGTGTTATACAAGAGTGTTGTGTTATACAAGAGTGGTGTGTTATACAAGAGTGGTGTGTTATACAAGAGTGGTGTGTTATACAAGAGTGCTGTGTTATACAAGAGTGGTGTGTTATACAAGAGTGGTGTGTTATACAAGAGTGGTGTGTTATACAAGAGTGGTGTGTTATACAAGAGTGGTGTGTTATACAAGAGTGGTGTGTTATACAAGAGTGTTGTGTTATACAAGAGTGGTGTGTTATACAAGAGTGGTGTGTTATACAAGAGTGGTGTGTTATACAAGAGTGGTGTGTTATACAAGAGTGGTGTGTTATACAAGAGTGGTGTGTTATACAAGAGTGGTGTGTTAAACAAGAGTGGTGTGTTATACAAGAGTGGTGTGTTATACAAGAGTGGTGTGTTATAAAAGAGTGGTGTGTTATACAAGAGTGGTGTGTTATACAAGAGTGCTGTGTTATACAAGAGTGGTGTGTTATACAAGAGTGCTGTGTTATACAAGAGTGGTGTGTTATACAAGAGTGCTGTGTTATACAAGAGTGGTGTGTTATACAAGAGTGCTGTGTTATACAAGAGTGCTGTGTTATACAAGAGTGCTGTGTTATACAAGAGTGGTGTGTTATACAAGAGTGGTGTGTTATACAAGAGTGCTGTGTTATACAAGAGTGGTGTGTTATACAATAGTGCTGTGTTATACAAGAGTGCTGTGTTATACAAGAGTGGTGTGTTATACAAGAGTGCTGTGTTATACAAGAGTGCTGTGTTATACAAGAGTGCTGTGTTATACAAGAGTGCTGTGTTATACAAGAGTGTTGTGTTATACAAGAGTGGTGTGTTATACAAGAGTGCTGTGTTATACAAGAGTGGTGTGTTATACAAGAGTGCTGAGTTATAGAAGAGTGGTGTGTTATACAAGAGTGGTGTGTTATACAAGAGTGGTGTGTTATACAAGAGTGGTGTGTTATACAAGAGTGGTGTGTTATACAAGAGTGGTGTGTTATACAAGAGTGCTGAGTTATTCAAGAGTGGTGTGTTATACAAGAGTGCTGTGTTATACAAGAGTGCTGTGTTATACAAGAGTGCTGTGTTATACAAGAGTGGAGTGTTATACAAGAGTGGTGTGTTATACAAGAGTGTTGTGTAACACAAGAGTGGTGTGTTATACAAGAGTGCTGTGTTATACAAGAGTGTTGTGTTATACAAGAGTGCTGTGTTATACAAGAGTGCTGTGTTATACAAGAGTGTTGTGTTATACAAGAGTGCTGTGTTATACAAGAGTGTTGTGTTATACAAGAGTGGTGTGTTATAAAAGAGTGTTGTGTTATACAAGAGTGGTGTGTTATACAAGAGTGCTGAGTTATACAAGAGTGGTGTGTTATACAAGAGTGGTGTGTTATACAAGAGTGTTGTGTTATACAAGAGTGTTGTGTTATACAAGAGTTCTGTGTTATACAAGAGTGTTGTGTTATACAAGAGTGTTGTGTTATACAAGAGTGGTGTGTTATACAAGAGTGCTGTGTTATACAAGAGTGCTGTGTTATACAAGAGTGTTGTGTTATACAAGAGTGGTGTGTTATACAAGAGTGGTGTGTTATACAAGAGTGTTGTGTTATACAAGAGTGTTGTGTTATACAAGAGTGGTGTGTTATACAAGAGTGTTGTGTTATACAAGAGTGTTGTGTTATACAAGAGTGTTGTGTTATACAAGAGTGGTGTGTTATACAAGAGTGGTGTGTTATACAAGAGTGGTGTGTTATACAAGAGTGGTGTGTTATACAAGAGTGGTATGTTATACAAGAGTGGTGTGTTATACAAGAGTGTTGTGTTATACAAGAGTGCTGTGTTATACAAGAGTGCTGTGTTATACAAGAGTGTTGTGTTATACAAGAGTGTTGTGTTATACAAGAGTGCTGTGTTATACAAGAGTGCTGTGATATACAAGAGTGCTGTGTTATACAAGAGTGTTGTGTTATACAAGAGTGCTGTGTTATACAAGAGTGCTGTGTTATACAAGAGTGTTGTGTTATACAAGAGTGCCGTGTTATACAAGAGTGTTGTGTTATACAAGAGTGGTGTGTTATACAAGAGTGCTGTGTTATACAAGAGTGCTGTGTTATACAAGAGTGCTGTGTTATGCAAGAGTGCTGTGTTATACAAGAGTGCTGTGTTATACAAGAGTGTTGTGTTATACAAGAGGTGCTGTGTTGTACGAGAGTGCTGTGTTTTACAAGAGTGCTGTGTTATACAAGAGTGTTGTGTTATACAAGAGTGCTGTGTTTTACAAGAGGTGCTGTGTTGTACGAGAGTGCTGTGTTATGCAAGAGGTACTGTGTTATAGAAGAATGCTGTGTTATACAAGAGTGTTGTGTTATACAAGAGTGCTGTGTTATACAAGAGTGCTGTGTTATACAAGAGGTGCTGTGTTGTACGAGAGTGTTGTGTTATGCAAGAGGTACTGTGTTATAGAAGAGTGCTGTGTTATACAAGAGTGTTGTGTTATACAAGAGTGCTGTGTTATACAAGAGGTGCTGTGTTGTACGAGAGTGCTGTGTTATACAAGAGTGCTGTGTTATACAAGAGTGTTGTGTTATACAAGAGTGTTGTGTTATACAAGAGTGCTGTGTTATACAAGAGTGTTGTGTTATACAAGAGTGTTGTGTTATACAAGAGTGTTGTGTTATACAAGAGTGGTGTGTTATACAAGAGTGGTGTGTTATACAAGAGTGGTGTGTTATACAAGAGTGGTGTGTTATACAAGAGTAGTATGTTATACAAGAGTGGTGTGTTATACAAGAGTGTTGTGTTATACAAGAGTGCTGTGTTATACAAGAGTGCTGTGTTATACAAGAGTGTTGTGTTATACAAGAGTGTTGTGTTATACAAGAGTGCTGTGTTATACAAGAGTGCTGTGTTATACAAGAGTTCTGTGTTATACAAGAGTGCTGTGTTATACAAGAGTGCTGTGTTATACAAGAGTGTTGTGTTATACAAGAGGTGCTGTGTTGTACGAGAGTGCTGTGTTTTACAAGAGTGCTGTGTTATACAAGAGTGTTGTGTTATACAAGAGTTCTGTGTTTTATAAGAGGTGCTGTGTTGTACGAGAGTGCTGTGTTATGCAAGAGGTACTGTGTTATAGAAGAGTGCTGTGTTATACAAGAGTGTTGTGTTATACAAGAGTGCTGTGTTATACAAGAGTGCTGTGTTATACAAGAGGTGCTGTGTTGTACGAGAGTGCTGTGTTATGCAAGAGGTACTGTGTTATAGAAGAGTGCTGTGTTATACAAGAGTGTTGTGTTATACAAGAGTGCTGTGTTATACAAGAGGTGCTGTGTTGTACGAGAGTGCTGTGTTATACAAGAGTGCTGTGTTATACAAGAGTGTTGTGTTATACAAGAGTGTTGTGTTATACAAGAGGGCTGTGTTATACAAGAGTGTTGTGTTATACAAGAGTGTTGTGTTATACAAGAGGTGCTGTGTTATACAAGAGTGCTGTGTTATACAAGAGTGCTGTGTTATACAAGAGTGTTGTGTTATACAAGAGTACCATGTTATACAAGAGTGTTGTGTTATACAAGAGTGCTGTGTTATACAAGAGTGCTGTGTTATACAAGAGTGCTGTGTTATACAAGAGTGTTGTGTTATACAAGAGTGCTGTGTTATACAAGAGTGCTGTGTTATACAAGAGTGTTGTGTTATTCAAATGGTGCTGTGTTACACATGATGTGCTGTGTTATAAAGTAGGTACTGTGTTATAGAAGAGGTTCTGTGGTATACAGGAGATGCTGTGTTATATAAAAGGTGCTGTGTTATACAAGAAGTTCTGTGTGTTACAAAAGGTGCTGTGTTATACAATAGGTGCTGTGTTTTTCCAGAGTACTGTGTTATGCAAGAGGTGCTGGGTTATACAAGAGTGCTGTGTTATACAAGAGGTGCTGATTTATGCAAGAGGTGCTGTGTTATACAAGAGTGCTGTGTTATACAAGAGTGCTGTGTTACATGATGTGCTGGGTTATACAGGAGGTGCTGGGTTATACAAGTCTTGCTGCAAAAGTTTGCATTTTCTCTAGTTTCTTTACGTGCTTGGCTAGGTGTGGGTTCCAAACTGGTGCTGCATACTCCAATATGGGCCTAACGTACACAGTGTACAGAGCCCTGAACGACTGCTTATTGAGATGGAATGCTGTTTGTAGGTTTGTTAGGCGCCCGTATGCTTCAACAGTTATTTGGTTGATATGCGCCTCAGGAGATGTGCCCGGTGTTATACTCACCCCAAGATCTCTTTCCTTGAATGAGGCTTGTAGTCTCTGGCCACCTAGACTGTACTCCGTCTGCGGTCTTCTTTGTCCTTCCCCAAACTTCTTGACTTTGCATTTGGTGGGGTTGAACTCCAGGAGCCAGTTGCTGGACCACGCCTGCAGCCTGTCCAGATCCATTTTTAGTTCTGCCTGGTCCACGTCCGATTGAATTCTTCTCATCAACTTCACATCATCTGCAAACAGGGACACTTCGGAGTCTATTCCTTCCCTCATGTCATTCACAAATACCAGAAACAGCTCTGGTCCCAGGACTGACCTCTTTTTAACCCTCTCGTCACAGACACCCACTCTGACACCTCGCCACGTACCATGACTCGCTGTTGTCTTCTTGACAGTTATTCCCTGATCCATTATAGTGCCTTCCCTGTTATCCCTGCTTGATTACCTAGCTTTTGCACTAATCTCTTTTGTGGAACTGTGTCAAACGCCTTCTTACAGCCCAAGAAAATGCAATATACTCACCCCTCTCTCCCTCTCTCTCTCTCTCTCTCTCTTGTCTTACTGCTGTCACCCTGTCGTAGAACTCCAATAGTTTGTGACACAGGATTTCCTGTCCCTGAAACCATTCTGGCTGTCGTTCATAAGCTCATTAGTTTCTAGGTGTTCCACCACTCTTCTCCTAATAATCTTCTCCATGACTTTGCATACTATACATGTCAGTGACACTGGTCTGTAGTTTAATGATTCGTGTCTGTCTCCTTTTTTATAAATTGGGACTACATTTGCTGCCTTCCATACCTTAGGTAGTCGCCCTGTTTCGATAGATATGTTGAATATTGTTGTTAGAGGTACACATAGCTCCTCTGATCCCTCTCTCAGGACCCATGGAGAGATGTTATCCGGCCCAATCGCCTTTAAGGTATCTAGCTCACTTAGCAGCTTCTTCACTTCTTCCTCGGTTGTATGTATTGTGTCCAGCACTTGACGGTGATGAGTTATGCAAGAGGTGCAGGGTTATACAAGAGGTGCTGTGTTATATAAAGGTACTGTGTTATACAAGATTGCTGTGTTATATAAGAGGTGCTGTGTTATGCAAGAGTTGCTGTGTTAAACAATAGGTGCTGTGCTATATAAAATGTGATGTGTTATACAAGAGGTTCTGTGATATATAAAAGGTGCTGTGTTATTCAAGAGGTGCTGTGTTATAGAAGAGATGCTGTGTTTTACAAGAGTGCTGAGGTATTTACAAGGTGCTGTGTTATGCAAGAGGTACTGGGTTATATAAGACTGTTGGGTTATATAAGACTGTTAGGTTATACAAGGAGTGCTGGTTTAAGCAAAAGGCGCTGGGTTACACAGGGTGCGGGGTTATACAAGAGGTGCTGGATTCCACAAGGAGTGCTGGTTTAAGCAAAAGGTGCTGGGTTACACATAGGGTGCTGGGTTATCATAAACTATGACTCCTCGAGTTATCGCTATTTGGCTGGCATAACACTCCATTAATCAAAATGGATTTCCTATATGTGTCGCTGGGCTCGGGCAAGACAAAGTGGGCGAGGTTAGCAGTTTATCAAAAATAATTGGTTTCAAGGAATACTTTGGAAATTCTCTCGTACAGAGAGCACTAAACTTTAACTTTCAATGTAACTCAACTTTTCGTTATTTTTAGTTCCAATTTCACCCTCTTTATTGATAAATATTGCATGTAAGTGAACAATGATGGTGACTATGATGTCGACTTAAGGTTCCAGGATAAAATCTTCAAATTTAACACACACGTGAACAAGGAAACGTGGCTTTGCTTGCCTTAAAGCAATGTTTGAAACCTGTTGGCTACATGAAGGTGATAAGGCTGTTTACCAGTAGTTCACCACAAGTCGACAATACTTTAATCCCTGAATTGGGGAATGAAGTTACCTCTCAGTCTATATAAAGACATATATATGCTGCACATATTCTGCTCATCTCATTGAATATTTGACGACGTTATTTAATTCTTCAAAACAATGTTCAAAGGTAATAAAGGTTAATTATATTTAATAAAACCATTTTCCATTACATCAAATTTAGAAATGCTAGGTTAGACAGACATGATTATGTGCAAATGTAACACGTGCACATCAGGAGCTTCCATAGCAACGTTTCAGCGTTCTCCTTGAAGGGTAGTGGAAGGTCCTTGAAGGGAAGTACAAGGTCTTTGAAGGGAAGTGGAAGGTCTTTCAGAAAAGTGAAGTGGAAAGTCCTTGAAGGGTAGAGGAAGGTCCTTGAAGGGAAGTACAAGGTCTTTGAAGGGAAGTGGAAGGCCCTTCAAGGGAAGTACAAGGTCTTTGAAGGGAAGTGGAAGGTCTTTCAAGTGAAGTGGAAAGTCCTTGAAGGGTAGAGGAAGGTCCTTGAAGAGAAGTAGAAGGTCCTTGAAGGGTAGTGGAAGGTCCTTGAAGGGAAGTAGAAGGTCCTTGAAGGGTAGTGGAAGGTCCTTGAAGGGAAGTACAAGGTTCTTGAAGGGAAGTACAAGGTATTTGAAGGGAAGTGGAAGGTCTTTCAAGTGAAGTGGAAAGTCCTTGAAGGGTAGAGGAAGGTCCTTGAAGGGAAGTAGAAGGTTCTTGAAGAGAAGTGGAAGGTCATTGAAGGGTAGTGGAAGCTCCTTGAAGGGAAGTGGAAGGTCCTTGAAGGGAAGAAGAAGGTACTTGAAGGGAAATGGAAGGTCCTTGAAGGGAAGTTTAAGGTCCTTGAAGGGAAATGAAAAGTCCTTGAAGGGAAGTAGAAGGTCCTTGAAGGGAAGTGGAAGGTCCTTGAAGGGAAGTGGAAAGTCCTTGATAGGAAGTGGAAGGTCCTTGAAGGGTAGAGGAAGGTCCTTGAAGGGAAGTAGAAGGTTCTTGAAGAGAAGTGGAAGGTCCTTGAAGGGTAGTGGAAGCTCCTTGAAGGGAAGTGGAAGGTCCTTGAAGGGAAGAAGAAGGTACTTGAAGGGAAATGGAAGGTCCTTGAAGGGAAGTTTAAGGTCCTTGAAGGGAAATGAAAAGTCCTTGAAGGGAAGTAGAAGGTCCTTGAAGGGAAGTGGAAGGTCCTTGAAGGGAAGTGGAAAGTCCTTGATAGGAAGTGGAAGGTCCTTGAAGGGAAGTAGAAGGTCCTTGAAGAGAAGTGAAATGTCCTTGAAGGGAAGTGGAAGGTCCTTGAAGGGTAGTGGAAGGTCCTTGAAGGGAAGTGGAAGGTCCTTGAAGGGAAGTAAAAGCTCCATGAAGGGAAGTGGAAGGTCCTTGAAGGGAGGTGAAAGGTCCTTGATGGGAAGTGGAAGGTCCTTGAAGGGTAGTGGAAGGTCCATGAAGGGAAGTGGAAGGTCCTTGAAGAGAAGTAAAGGGTCCTTGAAGGGAAGTGGAAGGTCCTTGAAGGGAAGTGGAAGGTCCTTGAAGGGTAGTGGAAGGTCCTTGAAGGGTAGTGGAAGGTCCTTGAAGGGTAGTGGAAGGTCCTTGAAGAGTAGTGGAAGGTCCTTCAAGAGAAGTGGAAGGTCCTTGAAGCGAAGTGGAAGGTCCTTGAAGGGTAGTGGAAGGTCTTTGAAGGGAAGTGGAAGGTCCTTGAAGGGAAGCGGAAGGTCCTTGAAGGGTAGTGGAAGGTCCTTGAAGGGAAGTGGAAGGTCCTTGAAGGGAAGCGGAAGGTCCTTGAAGGGAAGTGGAAGGTCCTTGAAGGGTAGTGGAAGGTCCTTGCAGGGTATTGGAAGGTACTTGCAGGGTATTGGAAGGTCGTTGCACGGTAGTGGAAGGTCCTGGCAGGGTAGTGGAAGGTCCTTGGAGAGAATGGAAGGTCCTTGAAGGGTATTGGAAGGTCCTTGAAGGTCAATGGAAAGTCCTTGAAGGGAAGTGGAAGGTCCTTGAAGGGCAGTGGAAGGTCCTTGCAGGGTAGTGGAAGGTAATGGTAAAGTAGTGGAAAGTCCTTGAAGGGAAGTGAAAGGTCCTTGAAGAGAAGTGGAAAGTCCTTGAAGGGAAGTGGAAGGTAATTGAAGGGAAGTGGAGGGTCTTTGAAGGATATTGGAATGTCCTTCTAGAGAAGTGGAAGGTCTTCGAAGGGTAGTGGAAGGTCCTTCAAGAGAAGTGGAGGGTCCTTCATGGGAAGTGGAATTTCCTTGTAGGGAAATGGAAGGTCCTTGAAGGTTAGTGGAAGGTCCATCAAGGGAAGTGAAGGGTACTTGAAGGGTAGTGGAAGGACCTTGAAATGAAGTGGAAGGTCCTTGAGAGGAAGTGGAAAGTTCTTGACGGGTAGTGGAAGGCCCTTGAAGGGTAGTGGAAGGTCCTTGAAGGGAAGTGGAAGGTCCCTGATGGGTAGTGGAAGGTCCTTGAAGGGAAGTGGAAGGTCATTGAAGGGAAGTGGTAGGTCATTAATGGTTAGTAGAAGGACCTTGAAGGAAGTGGAAGGTCATTGAAGGGTAGTGGAAGGTCCTTGAAGGGAAGTGGAAGGTTACTGAAGGGTAGTGGAAGGTCCTTCAAGAGAAGTGGAAGGTCCTTGAAGGGAAGTGGAAGGTCCTTCAAGAGAAGTGGAAGGTCCTTGAAGGGAAGTGGAAGGTTACTGAAGGGTAGTGGAAGGTCCTTCAAGAGAAGTGGAAGGTCCTTGAAGGGAAGTGGAAGGTTACTGAAGGGTAGTGGAAGGTCCTTCAAGAGAAGTGGAAGGTCCTTGAAGGGAAGTGGAAGGTCCTTGAAGGGTAGTGGAAGGTCCTTCAAGAGAAGTGGAAGGTCCTTGAAGGGAAGTGGAAGGTTACTGAAGGGTAGTGGAAGGTCCTTCAAGAGAAGTGGAAGGTCCTTGAAGGGAAGTGGAAGGTCCTTCAAGAGAAGCGAAAGGTCCTTCAAGGTTAGTGGAAAGCCCTTGAAAGGTAATGGAAAGCCCTTCAAGGGAAGTGGAATTTCCTTAAAGGGAAGTGGAAGGTCCTTGAAGGGTAGTGGAAAGTCCTTGAAGGGAAGAGGAAAGTCCTTGAAGAGTATTGAAAGGTCCTTCAGGAGAAGTGGAAACTCCCTGAAGGGTAGCGGAAGGTCCTTGCAAGGTCCTTGAAGGGTAGTGGAAGGTCCTTGAAGGGAAATGGAAGGGCTTTGAAGAGAAGCACAAGGTACTCTAAGGGTAGTGGAAGGTCCCTCAAGAGAAGTGGAAGGTACTTGAAGGGAAGTGGAAGGTCCTTGAAGGATAGTGGAAGGTCCTTGGAGAGAATGGAAGGTCTTTGCAGGGTAGTGAAAGGTCCTTGCAGGGTAGTGGAAGGTCCTTGCAGGGTAGTGGAAAGTCCTTGAAGGGAAGTGGAAGGTCCTTGAAGGGTAGTGAAAGATCCTTACAGGGTAGTGGAAGGTCCTTGCATGGTAGTGGAAGCTCCTTGGAGAGAATTGAAAGTCCTTGTAGGGTAGTGGAAGGTACTTGAAGGAAAATGGAAGGTCCTTGAAGGGTAGTGGAAGGTCCTTGAAGGGTAGTTGAAGGTCCTTGAAGGATAGTGGAAGGTCCTTGAAAGATAGTGGAAAGTCCTTGAAGGGCACTTGAAGGTCCTTGAAGGGTAATTGAAGGTCCTTGAAGGGCAGTGGAAGGTCCTTGAAAGATAGTAGAAAGTCCTTGAAGGATAGAGAAAGGTCCTTGAAGGATTGTGGAAGGTCTCTGAAGGGTAGTGGAAAGTGCTTTCATGGCAGTGGTAGGTCTTTGGATGGAAGTGGAAGGTGCTTGGAGGAAGTGATAGGAGCTTGGAGGTAGAAGACGCTTTGAAGGTGGTGGAAGGTCCTTGGAGGGAAATATAAGGTACTTGGAGGAAGTAGAAGTTGCTTGGAGGTAGTGGAAGGTCCTTGTAGGGAAGTATAAGGTTCTTGGAGGAAGTGAAAGGTGCTTGGAGGGTGGATGAATGTGCTTGGGGGGTGGTGGAAGGTCCTTGCAGGGAAATATAATATCCTGGGAGGAAGTGAAAGGTGCTTGGAGGGTGGTGGAAGCTCCCTGTAGGGAAATATAAGATCCTTGGCAGAAGTGAAAGGTGCTTGGAGGGTGGTGGAAGGTCCTTGGAGGGAAATATAGGGTCTTTGGAGGAAGTGGAAGGGTCCTTGGAGGGTATTGGAATTTCCTTGCAGGGTAGCGGAAGATCATTGGAGGGTATTGCAAGGATTATGATTCTTCATACAGTCCTCCTGGGTATCTGTTATCATAAACTCCAACAGTGTGTAACACTACGTCAAACTTCCCAACACCAGTTATCAGTGAACATACAGGTTTACACAGAGCATTGAAGAACAACTTCATTTATTAACTTCTCACCCTCCCTCCACTTGCTCACTATCACCAAGGATAATTTATTTCCTATGTAGAGGGTTAAAGCAAATTCTCGACTTATGTACTCTAAGGGATAGTCACTTCTAGGTGTATATACACAGTGATACACACTTCTCTGTGTATTCTCAGAGATACAACTTTTCAGGGTATTCACACTTAGATGCGCATTTTCCAGTGTGTATGTACAGAAATATTTATCTGAAGTGTGTATAGCAGAGATATTCACCTTTCAAAGTACGTACACTGATATAGACCTCTCACGGTTTATGTACAAAGATATGCAGATATGCCAGGTAAATTTTCTATTTTTTTTTATACAAAATCATTAATTTTTATATTTACATAAATTAAAAAAAATATCTCTAAATTTAGAAGAGAAAATTTTACAAAGGACTTAAGTTTTCGCCCACCATGAGGCAGGCCAAAGCAGCATGGGTTCAACTCCTCGGCTGGTCGCAGTGTTGTTATTGATCAACACCACTAGTTCGTGGGTACAATAATCTAAAATACTGCTCGTTTACTAGTACACCAAACAGGGAGTGAATGAAATTAGCCTAGAGTCATCCATAACACTGTATGTCCTTGGGTAGCCAGTACAACATCCAGTTCTACTGGATGCGATACTCTTAAGCGCATCACAGACCAATTTCCGTCAGTGATAGCAAGGAAGGTGTAGTTGTAATTTTGATCTAATGCCATAATTTGTTAATTAAAAGATTAACGAGCTTGACTTTTATTTTTGAGAGGATTTTATGGAAAAGTTTTCTAGAAGATGGATGCCAGATGTTTGGACAGGGGCGCAACTTCAGCACTTGCTACAGGCGCTATTTTCCTGGCCAGTGGTTCAGGAAATTATCTCAGTAGTGGAGAAATGGCACCCTAACATTGCTCTGGTGAGTCACAACATCAGTTCCTTCAGTGATAATGTGGCTGAACACTTTACAAAGATTATAAGAGGATTCTTTTAAAACAGGAAAAAACCGAATGCAGCTGCCAGTTCTGAGTGACCAGTGTTAGTACAAAGAGACAGGAACGAGACCACATCACTTCAGAGGTGGAATTACCCGATGTTTTTATGGAAGGTGACTCCCCCTGCACATGGTAGACTCCCTCCTCTGTAACTTCCACCTCTGCCAATTAACTCAAGTTAATAAAGGTAAATCTCTAGTTACTCTGTATTTTATAGCATAAAAATTATTATAGTGTGGGCTGTTTTTTGGAGGGTAACATTTCTTGGCCGAGAACCAACTAATTGTATTTACATGTATTGCAGTGGCAGATCCTGATTCGGACATTGAACTTTTCGCAGTACGAACACCACCTAGGAACCATTTAAGTTCAAGCACCTGGGCTCCACAATATATATATATATATATATATATATATATATATATATATATATATATATATATATATATATATATATATATATATATATATATATATGTCGTGCCGAATATGTAAAACTGGTCAATTAGCAAGAACTCATTTAAAATTAAGTCCTTTCTGAAATTTTCACTTATACGTTTAAAGATATATTTTTTTCATCAATGTTAATGTAAAAAAATTTAATTTTGCACCAAAAGAATCTTAGAAAACTTACCTAACCTTGTTATAACAAGAACAATCTATTTTAGCCTAACCCAACTAAATATATTTTAAATACGTTTACAGTAATTTAGCACTAAACAAACACAATCAAATATATTTTTTTCGTTAGGTTCAGAATGATTTTGGCGAAATTATTGAATAAACAAATTTTCACTTGTCCTATATGGCAAGATGAGCGTTGCTATTTAAGCCAAGATCGCAAGTTCTGCCTATTCGGCACGACATATATATATATATATATATATATATATATATATATGTCGTGCCGAATAGGCAGAACTTGCGATCTTGGCTTAAATAGCAACGCTCATCTTGCCATATAGGACAAGTGAAAATTTGTGTATGCAATAATTTCACCAAAATCATTCTGAACCTAACGAAAAACATATATTTCACTGTGTTTGTTTAGTATTAAATTATTGTAAACAAATCTAAAATATATTTAGTTAGGTTAGGCTAAAATAAATTGTTCTTGTTATAATAAGGTTAGGTAAGTTTTCTAAGATTCTTTTGGAGCAAAATAAAAAAAAATTACATTAACATTAATGAAAAAAATATATCTTTAAACGTATAAGAGAAAATTTTAGAAAGGACTTAATTTTAAATAAGTTCTTGCTAATTGACCAGTTTTACATATTCGGCACGACATATATATATATATATATATATATATATATATATATATATATATATATATATATATATATATATATATATATATATATATATATATATATATACATACATATATATATATATATATATATATATATATATATATATATATATATATATATATATATATATATATATATATGTATATATATATATATATATATATATATATATATATATATATATATATATATATATATATATATATATATATATATATATATATATATATATATACATGACTTAAGAAATCGTAATGACACGATTGCAAATAAACCATACCCCCGGCCGGTCTAGTGGCTAGCGCGACGGGCTGGAGTTTTGAGACTCTATGACCGCGGGTTCAATCCCGGCCGGGGGTATGGTTTATATATATACATATTATTAACATATCGGCAGATTCCCATCAAGGCAGGGTGGCCCGAGAAAGAAAAACTTTCATCATTTACTCCATCACTGTCTTGCCAGAAGGGTGCTTTGCGCTACAGTTACAAAACTGCAACATCAACACCCCTCCTTCAGAGTGTAGACACTGTTCTTCCCATCTCCAGGACTCAAGTCCGGCCTGACGGTTTCCCTGAATCCCTTCATAAATGTTACTTTGCTCACACTCCATCAGCAAGTCAAGTGCTAAAAACCATTCGTCTCCATTCACTCCTATCAAATACGCTCATGCACGCTTGTTAGAAGTCCAAGCCCCTCGCACACAAAACCTCCTTTACCCCCTCCCTCCAACCCTTTCTAGGCCGACCCCTACCCCACCTTCCCTCCACTACAGATTTATACACTCTGAAAGTCATTCTGTTTTGTTCCATTCTCTCTACATGTCCGAGAAACCTCAACAACCCTTCCTCAGCCCCGTGGACAATAGTTTTGGAAATCCCACACCTTCTCCTAATTTCCAAACTACGAATTCTCTGCATTACATTCACACCACACATTGCCCTCTGACATGATATCTCCACTGCCTCCAGCCTTCTCCTCGATGCAACATTCATCACCCATGCTTCACACCCATACAAGAGTGTTGGTACAACTATACTCTCATACATACCCCTCTTTGCTTCCACAGACAAAGTTCTTTGTCTCCAAAGAATCCTAAGTGCACCACTCACCCTTTTCCCCGCAACAATTCTATGATTCACCTACTCCTTCATAGACCCATCTGCTGACACGTCCACTCCTAAATATCTGAATACATTCACCTCCTACATACTCTCTCCCTCCAATCTGATATCCAATCTTTCACCACCTAATCTTTTTGTTATCCTCAAAACCTTACTCTTTCCTATATTCACTTTTAATTTACCAACCTCTGCAACTTCTCTTCTGAATCACCCAAAAGCAAAGTGTCATTAGCAAAGAGCAACTTTGACAACTCCCACGTTGTGTAGCATTCACTTCTCTTATAACCCCATCTATAAATATGCCGAACAACCACGGTGACATCACACATCCTTGTCTACGGCCGACTTTTACTGGGAAATAATCTCCCTCTCTCCTACATATTCTAACCTGAGCCTCACTATCCTCATAAAAAGTCTTCACTGCTTTCAGCAACCTACCTCCTATACCATACACCTGCAACATCTGCCACATTGATCCCCTATCCACCCTGTCATATGCCTTTTCTAAACCCAAAAATGCCACAAAAACCTCTTTACACTTATGTAAATACTGCTCACCTATATGTTTCACTGTAAACACCTGGTCCACACACCCCCTACCTTTCCTAAAGCCTCCTTGTTCATTTGCTATCCTACTCTACGTATTATTCTTAATTCTTTAAATAATAACTCTACCATACACAATACCAGGTATACTCAACAGACTTATTCCCCTATAATTTTTACACTCTTTTTCATCCCATTTGCCTTTATACAAAGGAACTATGCACGCTATCTGCCAATCCCTAGGTACCTTACCCTCTTCCACACATTTATTAAATAATAGCACCAACCGCTCCAAAACTATATCCCCACCTACTTTTAACATTTCTATCTTTATCCCATCAATCCCAGCTGCCTTACCCCCTTTCATTCTACCCACTGCCTCACGAACTTCCCCCACACTCACAACTTGCTCTTCCTCACTCCTACAAGATGTTATTCCTCCTTGCCCTATACACGAAATCACAGCTTCCCTATCTTCATCAGTATTTAACAATTCCTCAAAATATTCCCTCCATCTTCCCGATACCTCTAACTCTCCATTTTATAACTCCTCTCCCATTTCTAACTGTCAAATCCATTTTTTCCCTAGGCTTCCTCAACTTATTAATCTCACTCCAAAACTTTTTCTTATTTTCAACAAAATTTGTTGATAACATCTCACCCACTCTCTCATTTGCTCTCTTTTTACATTGCTTCACCACTCTCTTAACCTCTCTTTTTTTCTCTCAATATACTCTTCCCTCCTTGCATCACTTCTAATTTGTAAAAACCTCTCGTATGCTTACTTTTCCTCCCTTACTACTCTCTTTACATCATTATTCCACTAATTGCTCTTCTTCCCTCAAGCATCTGCTTTCTTGTAACCACAAACTTCTGCTGAACACTCTAACACTACAATCTTAAACCTACCCCATACATCTTCGACTCCATTGCCTATACTCTCACTAGCCTATCTATCTTCCAATAGTTTTTATATCTTACCTTAACTGCCTCCTCTTTTAGTTTATACACCTTAACCTCTCTTTTAGTTGCTGCTTCTATTTTTCTTGTATCCCATCTACCTTTTACTCTCAGTGTAGCTACAGCTACAAAGTGATGTGATATATCTGTGGCCCCTCTATAAACATGAACATTCTGAAGTCTACTCAACAGTTTTTTATCTACCAATACATAGTCCAACAAACTACTGTCATTACGCCCTACATCATATCTTGTATACTTATTTATCCTCTTTTTTTTAAATACGTATTACCTATAACTAAACCCCTTTCTATACACAGTTCAATCAAAGGGCCCCCATTATCATTTACACCTGGCACCCCAAACTTGCCTACCATACCCTGTCTACTTTAGCATTTAGGTCCCCTACCACAATTACTCTCTCACTTGGTTCAAAGCTTCCTATACATTCACTTAACATCTCCCAAAATCTCTCTCTCTCCTCTACACTCCTCTCTTCTCCAGGTGTATACACGCTTATTATGACCCACTTTTTGCATCCAACCTTTATTTTAATCCACATAATCCTTAAATTTACACATTTATATTCCCTCTTCTCCTTCCATAACTGGTCCTTCAACATTATTGCTACCCCTTCCTTAGCTCTGACTCTCTCAGATATTCCTGACTTAATCCCATTTATTTCTCCCCACTGAAACTCGCCTACCCCCTTCAGCTTTGTTTTGCTTACGGCCAGGACATCTAACTTCTTTTCATTCATAACATCAGCAAGCATCTCTTTCTTATCATCCGCACTACATCCACGCACATTCAAGCATCCCAGTTTTATAAAGTTCTTTCTTCTTCTCATTTTTAGTAAGTGTGTACAGGAGAAGGGGTTACTAGCCCATTGCTCCCGGTATTTTAGTCGCCTCATATGACATGCATGGCTTACAGAGGAAAGATTCTTTTCCACTTCCCCATGGATAATAGAGACAGAAAAAAAACAAGAAGAAGAGTTATTAAGAAAAAGAAGAAAAACCCTAGATGTGTGTATGTGTGTCTATATATATATATATATATATATATATATATATATATATATATATATATATATATATATATATATATATATATATATATATATATATATATATGCATGTGCATGCCTGTGTAGTGTGACCTAAGTGTAAGTAGAAGTAGCAAGATATACCTGTTATCCAGAGTGTTTTTGAGACAAAAAAGACACCAGAAATCTTGCCACCATGTAAAAACAGTTACAGGTTTCTGTTTCAGAGTCACCTGGCAGGACGGTAGTACCTCCCTGGGTGGTTGCTGTCTACCATCCTACTTCCTATGTACATATATATATATATATATATATATATATATATATATATATATATATATATATATATATATATATATATATATATATATATATATATATATATATATATATATACCCTGGCCTGAGTGAAGCGCATCTCTCAGCAGGTAATGAGTGTTGTTGGGGCGAAAACAACAGTGCTACAGAGATGTATTTTTCACTTAAACACAATAAAAACTTAAATAAAAAATAATTTTAGACATATTAACATAATTATCACAAAACAAACAACATTAATTATGAAGCGAATGTCAGGCTCCTATAAATATTTATAATATTCTGATGATGATTATGATGATGATGGTGATAATAATAATAATAATAATAATAATAATAATAATAATAATAATAATAATAATAATAATAATAATAATAATAATAATAATAATAATAATAATAATAATAATAATAATAATAATCAAGTATTATTCTTTTGTTATTCAAGGTGATAGTGTCGTGTTTATTATAAACATGGAGGAGCGATAAATCTGTAGGGGCCATAGAGATCAAAGGGAAATGGAGACACTGAGATTGATTAGAAGGAAAGTGAAGGTAGCTCCAATTCACTGGATCAAGATACTTTTACAGGCATCAATGCGCGTTCATTGAAAGGTCAGTGGAACACTAGTGATTTTCAACATACTGTTTCTGTAATAATTTACAGTGAAGTTATTGTCTACAATAATTTATAGTGGTGTTACTGGCTATAATAATTTATAGTGGTGTTACTGGCTATAATAATTTATAGTGGTGTTACTGGCTATAATAATTTATAGTGGTGTTACTGGCTGTAATAATTTATTGTGGTGTTACTGGCTATAATAATTTATAGTGGTGTTACTGGCTATAATAATTTATAGTGGTGTTACTGGCTATAATAATTTATAGTGGTGTTACTGGCTATAATAATTTATAGTGGTGTTACTGGCTGTAATAATTTAAAGTGGTGTTACTGGCTATAATAATTTATAGTGGTGTTACTGGCTATAATAATTTATAGTGGTGTTACTGGCTGTAATAATTTATAGTGGTGTTACTGGCTGTAATAATTTATAGTGGTGTTACTGGCTGTAATAATTTAAAGTGGTGTTACTGGCTATAATAATTTATAGTGGTGTTACTGGCTATAATAATTTATAGTGGTGTTACTGGCTGTAATAATTTAAAGTGGTGTTACTGGCTATAATAATTTATAGTGGTGTTACTGGCTATAATAATTTATAGTGGTGTTACTGGCTGTAATAATTTATAGTGGTGTTACTGGCTGTAATAATTTATAGTGGTGTTACTGGCTATAATAATTTATAGTGGTGTTACTGGCTGTAATAATTTATAGTGGTGTTACTGGCTGTAATAATTTATAGTGGTGTTACTGGCTATAATAATTTATAGTGGTGTTACTGGCTGTAATAATTTATAGTGGTGTTACTGGCTATAATAATTTATAGTGGTTTTACTGGCTATAATAATTTATAGTGGTGTTACTGGCTGTAATAATTTATAATGGTGTTAATGAACATAATTATAACAAAATTAACAGGAAAACGAACATTACAAGATAATATGTGTATTTTAATCAGCAAGAAGCACGAAACCCGTAAGGGGTCATAGAGAACCTGGGGTATGAGAAACATTCAGGTCTGATGTGAGGAGGAAGAGGATAAGTGCAGTTCCTAGGATCACCTAAAAAGTAATGTAATAATAGTAATGTAATAAAAGTGAGTGTTGTTGTTAACTTTTGTGGGGCGTCATCAGCCGGCCATCTTGTCTTGGCTAGTGTTTTGGCCAATCTGTCCGGCTGTATCACAGGGATCATTTTGTTTGTGTCAGGTGCCGGACCTGTCTTGCCAAGCTCGTCTGCCACAGCAGCTGCTGCACCTCTCCACAGAATTACATGAGTGTGTGTGTGTGTGTGTGTGTGTGTGTGTGTGTGTGTGTGTGTGTGTGTGTGTAAAGGAGCAGAAACACTGGACACGTGGGTAAAAAATGGTATAAAACACCAACAAATATGAAATAAGACACATGTGCAGTGTTAGGATATTATAATGCCAGGTAAACATGACCTACTTCTACTTATAGATTCTGTCCACGTTTGACGCCTCTTCCAACTGTTTCGCTTTACCTGTCTCCAGTATATAAGTCCCTACTCCGTGCTTATACTGTACCTCCATCATGATAGATAGACTGAACACATATCCAGGTTGAGGGACTGTTTACCTCAACCTCCTTCACATCTTCCACTGGCTGGAGAAACATCTCCAAAATAAAGATACCCAAGTGTTGCACAGGTGTCTCACTCATCTACTTGTCAGTTTTCTAACCCATTTACTTAATGCGTAGTGTTGCACATCTCTTACTCATTAACACTACAGTATCTGGGTAGAGAGGACATCTAAAACTTCGTTGTTCCGACGCTAGTTACATGTGGGAAGACGTGGTTCTGAGGACCTGCTCGGTAGACTTGCTCGAGCTCTCATGTTCTATATTATTATTATTATTGTTATTATTATTATTATTATTATTATTATTATTATTATTATTATTATTATTATTATTACTATTATTATTATTATTACTTTATCATTTTTATTAGTATAGTTGTTATATATTAATGGTGAATAAAAGCGAAAAGTAGAAGACATACATTTCGCCCACCAGTTCTTCATGAGTCCTGCAGAAAATATTTTGGAGAGAGGAAGATGTCAAGTAGAAGTTTGAGGTAATCAGTCCATAAGCATTAATGAATCTGTTGGAGACGGTGGAAGACTTGAAGCAGTAGATGAGAAAGACACACGTGCAACTGCTGCACATGTGTCTTACTTCTCCAGAGATTGTTGTGATGTATTGCTCAACATGGTGACGACCATCGTTGATGTATTGCTCAACATGGCGACGACCATCGTTGATGTATTGCTCAACATGGCGACGACCATCGTTGATGTATTGCTCAACATGGTGACGACCATCGTTGATGTATTGCTCAACATGGCGACGACCATCGTTGATGTATTGCTCAACATGGCGACGACCATCTTTGATGTATTGCTCAACATGGCGACGACCATCGTTGATGTATTGCTCAACATGGCGACGACCATCGTTGATGTATTGCTCAACATGGCGACGACCATCGTTGATGTATTGCTCAACATGGCGACGACCATCTTTGATGTATTGCTCAACATGGCGACGACCATCGTTGATGTATTGCTCAACATGGCGACGACCATCGTTGATGTATTGCTCAACATGGCGACAACCATCGTTGATGTATTGCTCAACATGGCGACGACCATCGTTGATGTATTGCTCAACATGGCGACGACCATCGTTGATGTATTGCTCAACATGGTGACGACCATCGTTGATGTATTGCTCAACATGGCGACGACCATCGTTGATGTATTGCTCAACATGGCGACAACCATCGTTGATGTATTGCTCAACATGGCGACGACCATCGTTGATGTATTGCTCAACATGGCGACGACCATCTTTGATGTATTGCTCAACATGGCGACGACCATCGTTGATGTATTGCTCAACATGGCGACGACCATCGTTGATGTATTGCTCAACATGGCGACGACCATCGTTGATGTATTGCTCAACATGATGACGACCATCGTTGATGTATTGCTCAACATGGCGACGACCATCGTTGATGCAGGTGAACATCTTAATTAATATCACATCTCTAATAAATATCTTTCCTTTTACTTTCTGGTAGAATATCTACGGAAATGAACTGGACGGATCCTCAATTCGTCTATTATATTGGAGGATGATGTGACTGCCAAAGTTTACCTGGAGTTTACCTGGAGAGGGTTTCGGGGGGTCAATGCCCCCGCGGCTCGGTCTGAGACCAGGCCTCATAGTAAATCAGGGTCTGATCAACCAGGCTGTTACTGCTGGCCGCACGCAAACTGACGTATGAACCAAAGCCCGGTTGGTCAGGTACTGACTTTAGGTGCCTGTCCAGTGCCTTCCTGAAGACAACGGAGGATAAAGATATTGGAGCTGGCTGCTGATGAAGGACTGATGAGAAGTTCTAGAACTAACTTCTGCTTTGTTTTGGGTCACAGTGAAGATAAAATATCCCGAATTTGCTGGTTCACTGCTGGTTCGCTGCTGGTTCGCTGCTGGTTCACTGCTGGTTCACTGCTGGTTTGCTGCTGGTTCACTGCTGGTTCGCTGCTGGTTCGCTGCTGGTTCACTGCTGGTTCACTGCTGGTTCGTTGCTGGTTCGCTGCTGGTTCCCTGCTGGTTCACTGCTGGTTCACTGCTGGTTCGCTGCTAGTTCACTGCTGGTTCACTGCTGGTTCGCTGCTGGTTCACTGCTGGTTCACTGCTGGTTCGTTGCTGGTTCGCTGCTGGTTCACTGCTGGTTCACTGCTGGTTCACTGCTGGTTCGCTGCTGGTTCGCTGCTGGTTCACTGCTGGTTCGCTGCTGGTTCACTGCTGGTTCGCTGCTGGTTCGCTGCTGGTTCGCTGCTGGTTCGCTGCTGGTTCGCTGCTGGTTTGCTGCTGGTTCGCTGCTGGTTCGCTGCTGGTTCGCTGCTGGTTCGCTGCTGGTTCGCTGCTGGTTTGCTGCTGGTTCGCTGCTGGTTCGCTGCTGGTTCGCTGCTTCAGGAGTTTTGAGAAGTAATGGTTTAGCCAGTGCGGAATGACCTACCCATACGCTCTGAAGACTTATACTGAAAGTTATGTGAGGTACTACCAACGTAGACAAGTAAGAAGTCATGGAGGCCAATAAGAAGTCACCGGAAGTAATTTTAAAGGTGCAATCTCTTACAGACCTCTATATTGCCACTGGAATTTTCATATTACCGTCTTAGACCTCCAAGGTTATCAAAAGTCCATCTGAAAGCGAGAAGAAAAAGCCCTTGCTGATAATTTAAGACCAAATAGCCTGGAGGCCACCTGGAGGCCCCTGGAGGCCACCTAGAGGCCCCTGGAGGCCACTCTAAAACAATAAAACGCCATTTGTAGGCCAATTGAAAATCCTTATGGAGCATCTATAGGTTAATTTGGAGACCAACTGAAAGTCCTTATGGAGGCCATCTGTAGGTTAATTTGGAGGTTAACTGAAAGCCCTTATGTAGGTTATCTATAGGTCATTTGCAGGTCACCAGCAGGTCACCTTGAGGTCAGCCAGCACCACCGCAACTGTACCCTGACTGCTGGCAGATAAAAGATGAGAGTATCAGCCACTTGTATTGTTAAATCACAGAGATCTCATCTTGGACTTAATAAATGATCGTCACATGGGATAGTCAGCATTTCTGGGTCGTTACTCACAGCAGCCGTCCACACATATATCCCACCACGAGAGAGAGAGAGAGAGAGAGAGAGAGAGAGAGAGAGAGAGGGAGAGAGAGAGAGAGAGAGAGAGAGAGAGAGAGAGAGAGAGACAGAGACAGACAGACAGACAGACAGAGACAGAGACAGACAGACAGACAGAGATAGAGAGGTTATACAGCATCTGTAAAATGGGAGGTAATTTGGTATGAACCGGGGAAGAGGAGAGTAGCTCCAGTTTCTTGAATCAAAAGCCCTTCAGCATCATCAGACTGGTTAAATTTTACAAACTGTGTTACACGAACAAAGCTTTCATTGTGTTAATTTAAGGTGTGATGTATGTCAAGGCTCAAGTTGCAGCGACTCGCTTTATGTCAATATTGGATGCAAAAATACCCTCTCGGTGTAAAAAAAAAGAAGGGTGATGCAGGGAGATTGCAATATACGCCCCAGGGATGATTGATGACGCCCTCACAGCAGGTGACGTACATATTACGTTACACATTACACGGTGACGCCAAACACACAACACGTACGTCACACACACAACAGCGACCAAAATAGCATCTTTTTTTTTATATATATTTTCCCCCAAAACATTTGACGAAATGTCTTACATATGAGTTCTTAGAATGGCGCAGCTAAGACCAGGAGCCAGGTGGCGGCCTAGTCCACAGCCATGTGTACAGTGGAGTAAAGTCAGGGGAATCAGGTAAGAACAGCCAGGCAGAACTTAAGAGGCCAGATACTTACACCGAAGGTAAAGGAGAAATTAATTTCTGGAGACGTAGGCCACACGAAAACGCGAGATAGAATCGATAGAAATATTCACATGGTTGGAACACCCGTAATGTGCAGCTTTCTTATTTTAAATAAATTGCATTGTGGGAACTCCGGCAGTGCGCTGCTTCCCTACTCTACACCAGAGTTACATTGTGGGAATAAAAGCTAACTTCGTTTCACTGTCACATTCCATCACACAGGATAGTTTCATACATGAGGTAATGAAATATGTCAGCCTGAGCTGGGGGAACATGGAGGTAGTCAGGTTAGGAAACATTAAACTACCATCATTCAAATAATATTTTATATGCAAATTTTACGGTTTTATGGAAATGGTTACATTTTTGAGTTGATTCTTGCTTCCATGCCTCTACTGGTATTTTATGCTTGTAAAAGTCAGATCTGGCACAGGAATAATTGTTGGCAATTATTTTTTTTAACGCAACTAGCAAGACAGATCGAGCCATAGACAGAATCAGGATCTATCTTTCCACAAGTAAATAAATATCATAATTAAATAACTTATTACAAATTTAACAAATATTTGGGAATATTTTGACATTTTTTTTTTCACAATATATTTCCACTCAAAGAAATAAAAAATTCTCCCTCGCGTATTTTCTTCACCCAAATTTCATTTTCCAAGACTGAAAACAGCATGAAGCAGACACCAGTACCAATAAATGTTGAAGTAAGGTAATGCTAGCAACTCAATATCTGTGGAGTCATAACTACGTCCCAACCTTCCCTCAACACCAATATTGCAAGCAAGATGAACCCAAATTGCTAAACTCCAATTGGAATAAAGATCACAAGATTTATAAGTTTATATTACCTTCCAGGAGATATTTTTAGGTGATATTTTCTAAGAAACAGAGGAAAGAAGATCAATACTGGTGAAGTTGTTTTATACACTGACATCAATACTGGTGAAGTTGTATTATACACTGACATCAATACTGGTGAAGTTGTATTATACACTGACATCAATACTGGTGAAGTTGTATTATACACTGACATCAATACTGGTGAAGTTGTATTATACACTGACATCAATACTGGTGAAGTTGTTTTATACACTGACATAAATACTGGTGAAGTTGTATTATACACTGAGATCAATACTGGTACAGTTGTATTACACACTGAGATCAATGCTGGTGAAGTTGTATTATACATTGAGATCAATACTTGCGCAGTTTCATTATACACTGAGATCAATACTGGTACAGTTGTATTTTACACTGAGATCAATACTGGTGAAGTTGTATTATACACTGAGATCAATACTAGTGCAGTTGTATTATACACTGAGAACAATATCGGTGACGTTGTATTATACACTGAGAACAATACCGGTGATGTTGTATTATACACTGAGACCAATACTGTCTCCCTCCTCATCCTGATACTCCTCCTGCTCTTGTTCTAAGCCTCCTCTCCTCCTTTCGTCTTTGCTGCTCATTTAACTTCTCTTCCTGCCCCTCATGTTCCTGCTCCTCATCTTTCCCTTCTTCATATTCCTGTCTTCATCATCTTGCTCATTTTACTAACACTTACCTGGCTCCACATTCTCCTCGTCGTCATCTTCCTCCTCTTCATCTTGTAATATAGTTTAGATTAATGATTATAAGAACATAAGAAAGACGGAACACTTCAGTAGGCCTACTGGCCCATGCGAGGCCAATACCAATGACATTTTTAATAAATATAAAAAGGTTAAGTAGTTGTATTAGTGTTGAGAGGATCTGATATATATTAACTAGGTTGCCAAATTTCTGGGACCCATCTTGTGTACATTTTATAATTAGAGTAACATTCATAGGAAAGGGTTATGATATATATATATATATATATATATATATATATATATATATATATATATATATATATATATATATATATATATATATATATATACATATATATATATATGTGGAGAAATTTTCTCCAGGAGCGGGGTATCAGCCCCTTCAGCCCCTTGAGCCCCTTTCAGCCCTGAGGGGCCCAGCCCTCTCAGAAGGGGCAAGCGTCTTGTTTACCGCTACAGTGAGTAATTGATCACAGATGCCGTACGAGTATCTGACGTGGTCAAGTGACCGATGCTCCTTGCAGTCCAGTGTTGCAAAGTGTATTTTAATAAGAGACAGTACATCTCTTACTTTAGCAGGACAATTAAGGAAATTCCTGCTCCCTCTTTATTACCATAGTAAAGATAGTGGACATTGTTGTCTATGCTTAAGACAGCAAGAATCAAACCTTCTGCTTTGCTTCATCGAGGAAGTGGCAAGGAAGCAAAAAGTACTAGGTCAGCTTTTTTTTTTGTGCTAGGGGAGTGACGGCATGGGGCGCTGTGGCGTCTTCAGATTACTTTTGACTCTACTGAGAGTGACACTGATGCCAGGATAACCAACAAAGAACAACGATCTGTGCGTTAGTGTGAACAAAGTGTCTCACAAAACACAATAAACACTTAAGAGAAGTGTGATCAGCTTCTCTTGTGATAAGATTGTGAACAATAAAGACAAATCTTGTGGAACATAGTGTACCAGCGTGCGTTTCCTAGACAATGGAAGACGTGGACATCCAAGGACACTTCAGATTCTATCAAGTCACCGATACCTGTCGAAGGTGTGAAGAACACCATAGCTCACGTTACAAGAGCAAGGTATGTTACGAATTTCTTGTGGTACGGGGGACTGCGCAGTTCTTGAGTTGCAAGGAGTTTGTAATCAACCTATAGTCGGCAGTAAGGTGTGGACTTTTGAGTCCAAACAAGTATGTATTTTGTCAGCCATCAGTGAATGAAATATGCTGACATAACACCCCCTAGGGGTAATTTGTAATCTTACAAATTATATTTCTTGACAGCCCGTTGTGAGATGGTTTCGACAGCTTCTAGACCTCGTCTGCAGGGGCGGCTGTGCAGGCGATGAGTTGTCTTTAAGTTAAGTGTTCACTGTTTAAACTTAGCTGGTAATGCCATTTCTGGTATAAACCTTGGTAATAAATACCGACAAGTTGGTTTAGAAAGACACGTAAGCAAACACTATAACATATTTATTAGAAAACGTTTCGGTCCTGGGACCTTGATCACTTCTAACATACAGAGGTAGAAAGACATTATATATATATAGGCGGAGAGTGAGATGTGACGCACGTGACCTGAGGAATATCATAAGAACATAAGAATGGAGGAACACTGTAGAAGGCCTACTGGCCCATGCGAGGCAGGTCCTTATCAAAACAACCTCTGCCTATGATGAGGACCAGTAGACGATGAAATCATGTGACTCCTGTGTTGTTGGGTTGGTGCTGCTTAAGTATCATGTATGCCAATGTTTTTGAAATTTTTGTAGTTTCCAGTGTTGCGTTCTATAGTGTCGGTGACGGTGATTAGTGAGGCTTCTAGGCACCGTCGGCGTCTGAGGTCTGGTTCGGTGAGAACGAGTTGTGCCTCGTTCCAGTTCATCAAATGCCCCGTGGAGTCTCTGTGGAGGACACAGGCGTACCTTACATCGTCTCTGTTAGAGGCATTTCGATGCTCATTCAGGCGGACTGCAAGATCTCTGCCTGTCTCGCCTACATATTTCTTGGGACAGAACCCACAGGGGATAGTGTAGACGCCTGCTGTAGAAGTTAGAGGTGTGGGGCTGCGTTTAGTAGTGAGGTCTTTGATAGAGGATGTGCCACGAATACTCGCCGGGCACTTGCTATGAGTAACATCAACGTTTCCACCATAAACACATCCTCTATCAAAGACCTCACTACTAAACGCAGCCCCACACCTCTAACTTCTACAGCAGGCGTCTACACTATCCCCTGTGGGTTCTGTCCCAAGAAATATGTAGGCGAGACAGGCAGAGATCTTGCAGTCCGCCTGAATGAGCATCGAAATGCCTCTAACAGAGACGATGTAAGGTACGCCTGTGTCCTCCACAGAGACTCCACGGGGCATTTGATGAACTGGAACGAGGCACAACTCGTTCTCACCGAACCAGACCTCAGACGCCGACGGTGCCTAGAAGCCTCACTAATCACCGTCACCGACACTATAGAACGCAACACTGGAAACTACAAAATTTCAAAAACATTGGCATACATGATACTTAAGCAGCACCAACCCAACAACACAGGAGTCACATGATTTCATCGTCTACTGGTCCTCATCATAGGCAGAGGTTGTTTTGATAAGGACCTGCCTCGCATGGGCCAGTAGGCCTTCTACAGTGTTCCTCCATTCTTATGTTCTTATGATATTCCTCAGGTCACGTGCGTCACATCTCACTCTCCGCCTATATATATATAATGTCTTTCTACCTCTGTATGTTAGAAGTGATCAAGGTCCCAGGACCGAAACGTTTTCTAATAAATATGTTATAGTGTTTGCTTACGTGTCTTTCTAAACCAATGCCATTTCTCAACATAATATATATATATATATATATATATATATATATATATATATATATATATATATATATATATATATATATATATATATATATGCAATAAGATCACAGTAAACAGGTGATTTCAGAATATGTAAAACAACCACTCTGAAAGAATAGAGAAATTCCAAGCACTTTCGTGACTACTCACATTATCAAGGAACTATGAAAGTAAAGCATCCAAGGAAGCTATATAAGGGGTCTGGCCAGCACCTCACTATCAGATCCCACAACGGTTAAACACGTGATGCGCGCCGACCCAACAAGATTCCAATGCTCTATTTATTCATGTAAGAGATTTTAACCATCCAATTGATTTTCAAAAAGTTGAGAAAGTAGTATCAAGCAAGTCCATGGTCGACAGGAATATAATTGAATCTTGTTTCATAAAAAGCAGTTTTGACAATAATATGAATATTTCCTTTGGTTTATATAAATTAGATCCATTTATAATTAATAGAATTTGGGAAGAATTTAATAATACACTGGACAAATAATAATTTTTAAATTTTGTTGGGTAGAATAGTTTGTGGGAGAGTTGTGCAAAGGACCTATCCAAGTTGGGTCGGCGCGCGTCAGGTGTTTAACCGTTGTGGGATCTGATAGTGAGGTGCCGGCCAGACCCCTTATATAGCTTCCTTGGATGCTTTACTTTCATAGTTCCTTGATAATGTGAGTAGTCACGAAAGCGCTTGGAATTTCTCTATTCTTTCAGAGTGGTTGTTTTGCATATATATATATATATATATATATATATATATATATATATATATATATATATATATATATATATATATATATATATATATATATATATATATATATATATATATATATATATATATATATATATATATATATTGGCAATGTTATGCTATGGAGATCAGAGGTTGTTAGAGTATGTTGGTGACTGTATGAGAATTTGGGGTTTAAAATAAAGGGTGAGTGTGTTTTGCTATGGGAAGAGTAACACTGGTTTTCTTTGCTGATTTTTGAAAGTGGTAGCTGTTTTGATAGAATAATCATATACTAGCAGGGTTCTCTGATGTTCATAATAGTGTAGAAATGGGAGGTTACTAGTGTAACAAACCACTATATTGAGCATATGGCTTCAGCCACCCTTGTGGAAGGTCGCTCATCCAGCTCCAGTTTGGACACCTTTTGGATGTATAGAAAAATGGTTATAACTATGACCATAATTTTTATCCCTGGAGATATAATCCAAAGAAGGAAGGAGGCAGCAGGCTGTGAGATATGATTGTAGTGGTGCAAGGCAGTAGTGACGGGCGTTGTTTCTTGTCTCGGCTGTTTACAAACTGATCATAAGTAATAATCTACAAGTGGAATTATTAGAGCATTATTATTGTATTTCTAGAAAAGGTAATATGATTAATAACTATTATAATGTAATGTCTCGTCAAGAAATTATAATGGAACAAATTTTGACTGAGTTTCCAATCCCGTATTATGGCTAATTATTATTATTATTATTATTATTATTATTATTATTATTATTATTATTATTAAAGAAATTCAGACAGACGCCATTTATTATTTATTTAGATTTCCCACTCCACGAAATTTCAGATTGGCATTTATGACTTTCCATTTATTTATATTGATGCTCTGTTTAGTTCATGTCATTCGGTAGCAGCTGTTCACTCTTCATTATATTATATTCTGACATATAAATTAGTTACTGTATTTTTATTATTATTATTATTATCATCATCATCAACATCAACATCATTCACTGTTTATATTATACATGTATTTTCCCCTTATCATTTCATGCCTTTTCTCAAGCTCATATATTTTATTTTATTCAGCGTTTTCTCAAATTTGGTATTAAGTTTGTGGCCTTTCCATGTTTCACAATCCACGTTATTACAATCTTCCTCCTCCTCCTCCTCACTTTTCTCCTCATCTTCCTCTTCCTCCCTCTACAACACAGGTGTCAGCAGGGAGCAATTAGTGAGTGAGAGTTTTCCAAATCTGCCCAATACCGCCAGGTAGCTCTGAGGTCAGACGTCAGCCAAGTGTCTGGGGTGTCAGAGGTCTCATTGTATATCTCTGTGTCTCCGTCTGTCTGTGTGTCTGTTGGATTATTAACCGTCAGGGAAGGGGAGGGGGGTTAATAACCCAGGATAACCCAAGGAAGCCAATCAGCATGGTTTATTTCCTTTACGTTCTCCACTCTAGGATGCCAGGAACAACTGTCAGCGAACTGCTAGGCGCACAGAGGCAGCATGTGTAAGGAAACTCCGCTCGAGATGATCGAATCTCAGTCCTTTTGAGTGTGAGCTGAGCATACAACCTTTGAGCTACCAGTCACAAGAGCAAATTCTGCTTCCAGTTTATTAAACACCTGCCCTCAGCACCTGCCCTCAGCACCTGCTCTCACTACCTGCCCTCAGTATCTGCCCTCAGAATTTGCCATCAGTACAAGCCCTCAGTACCTGTCCTCAACACCTCCCTCAGCACCCGCCCTCAGCACCAGCCCTCGGCACCTGCCCTCAGTACATGCCCTCTGTAACTCTCATAACATTTGCCATCAGCACCATGTAAACAATGATCGTGTCTCCTGAGATTACACTGTTGCCAGTTGGTCGCCACACCCCTCGTCTGATCCAAGATAATTCTCAAAGTTAGCATCTATCAGTCATCGAATAACTAAAAACTGGAGGAATCAATAAATATATATATATATATATATATATATATATATATATATATTCTTTCTTTCTTTCAACACATCGGCCGTATCCCACCGAGGCAGGGTGGCCCAAAAGGAAAAACGAAAGTTTCTCCTTTTACATTTAGTAATATATACAGGAGAAGGGGTTACTAGCCCCTTGCTCCCGGCATTTTAGTCACCTCTTACAACACGCATGGATTACGGAGAAAGAATTCTGTTCCACTTCTCCATGGAGGAAAGAGGAAATAAACAAGAACAAGAACTAGTAAGAAAATAGAAGAAAACCCAGTGGGGTGTGTATATATATACGCTTGTACATGCATGTGTAGTGTGACCTAAGTGTAAGTAGAAGTAGCAAGACGTACCTGAAACCTTGCATGTTTATGAAACAGAAAAATGGACACCAGCAATCCTACCATCATGTAAAACAATTACAGGCTTTTGTTTTACACTCACTTGGCAGGACGGAAGTACCTCCCTGGGTGGTTGCTGTCTACCAACCTACTACCTAGGATATGTATATATATATATATATATATATATATATACATATATATATATATATATATATATAGATATATATATATATATATATATATATATATATATATATATATATATATATATATATATATATATATATATATGTATATATATATATATATATATATATATATATATATATATATATAAATATATATTTATATACATATATATATATATATATATATATATATATATATATATATATATATATATACATATATATATATATATATATATATATATATATATGTATATATATATATATATATATATATATATATATATATATATATATATATATATATATACATATATATATATATATATATATATATATATATATATATATATATATATATATATATATATATATATATATATACCTAGGGATTGGCGGAGAGCATGTTTAGTCCCTTTATATAAAGGGAAAGGGGACAAAAGAGACTGTAAAAATTATAGAGGAATAAGTTTACTGAGTATACCAGGAAAAGTGTACGGTAGGGTCATAATTGAAAGAATTAGAGGTAAGACAGAATGTAGGATTGCGGATGAGCAAGGAGGTTTCAGAGTGGGTAGGGGATGTGTAGATCAAGTATTTACATTGAAGCATATATGTGAACAGTATTTAGATAAAGGTAGGGAAGTTTTTATTGCATTTGGATTTAGAAAATGCATATGATAGAGTGGATAGAGGAGCAATGTGGCAGATGTTGCAAGTATATGGAATAGGTGGTAAGTTATTAAATGCTGTAAAGAGTTTTTATGAGGATAGTGAGGCTCAGGTTAGGGTGTGTAAAAGAGAGGGAGACTACTTCCCGGTAAAAGTAGGTCTTAGACAGGGATGTGTAATGTCACCATGGTTGTTTAATATATTTATAGATGGGGTTGTAAAGGAAGTAAATGCTAGGGTGTTCGGGAGAGGGGTGGGATTAAATTTTGGGGAATCAAATTCAAAATGGGAATTGACACAGTTACTTTTTGCTGATGATACTGTGCTTATGGGAGATTCTAAAGAAAAATTGCAAAGGTTAGTGGATGAGTTTGGGAATGTGTGTAAAGGTAGAAAGTTGAAAGTGAACATAGAAAAGAGTAAGGTAATGAGGGTATCAAATGATTTAAATAAACAAAAATTGGATATCAAATTGGGGAGGAGTATGGAAGAAGTGAATGTTTTCAGATACTTGGGAGTTGACGTGTCGGCGGATAGATTTATGAAGGATGAGGTTAATCATAGAATTGATGAGGGAAAAAGGTAAGTGATGCGTTGAGGTATATGTGGAGTCAAAAAAACGTTATCTATAGAGGCAAAGAAGGGAATGTATTAAAGTATAGTAGTACCAACACTCTTATATGGGTGTGAAGCTTGGGTGGTAAATGCAGCAGCGAGGAGACGGTTGGAGGCAGTGGAGATGTCCTGTTTAAGGGTAATGTGTTGTGTAAATATTATGCAGAAAATTCGAAGTGTGGAAATTAGGAAAAGGTGTGGAGTTAATAAAAGTATTAGTCAGAGGACAGAAGAGGGGTTGTTGAGGTGGTTTGGTCATTTAGAGAGAATGGATCAAAGTAGAATGACATGGAAAGCATATAAATCTATAGGGGAAGGAAGGAGGGGTAGGGGTCGTCCTCGAAAGGGTTGGAGAGAGGGAGTAAAGGAGGTTTTGTGGGCAAGGGGCTTGGACTTCCAGCAAGCGTGCGTGAGCGTGTTAGAGAGGAGTGAATGGAGACGAATGGTACTTGGGACCTGACGATCTGTTGGAGTGTGAGCAGGGTAATATTTAGTGAAGGGATTCAGGGAAACCGGTTATTTTCATATAGTCGGACTTGAGTCCTGGAAATGGGAAGTACGATGCCTGCACTTTAAAGGAGGGGTTTGGGATATTGGCAGTTTGGAGGGATATGTTGTGTATCTTTATATGTATATGCTTCTAAACTGTTGTATTCTGAGCACCTCTGCAAAAACAGTGATAATGTGTGCGTGTGGTGAAAGTGTTGAATGATGATGAAAGTATTTTCTTTTTGGGGATTTTCTTTCTTTTTTGGGTCACCCTGCCTCGGTGGGAGACGGCCGACTTGTTGAAAAAAAAAATATATATATATATATATATATATATATATATATATATATATATATATATATATATATATATATATATATATACATATACATATATATATCTTTTCATCTCATCCCCTGCATGCATCGACCAACTAGAGATTTTTAACAATGCAAGGAATTCGCAAGAGCAGCCGAAATATGCACAAGAGCTGTAAGCCTTCTCCCTGAAAGCTGGCTGCTTTGGATCAACGTCTAGCATTGCGTTAGACGCCAAGGTATTGTCCATTGTGGTGAGAATGGTATAGCACTGCGTACCTTGTTCCAAGGTTCGTAGGTTCGAGTCTCCTTCGGTCAGAGATCAGTGTTTGTGTATATTTCGCCTGCTCTTGCGAATTCCTTGCATTGTTAAAATCTCTAGTTGGTCGATGCATGCAGGGGATGAGATGAAAAGCTGTAAGCCTTCTCCCTGAAAGCTGGCTGCCTTGGATCAACAGTTATAAAACTGCTACATTAACACCCCTCCTTCAGAGTGTAGACACTGTACTTCCCATCTCCAGGACTCAAGTCCAGCCTGCCGGTTTCCCTGAATCCCTTCATAAATGTTACTTTGCTCACACTCCAACAGCACGTCAAGTATTAAAAACCATTTGTCTCCATTCATTCCTATCAAATACGCTCATGCACGCTTGCTGGAAGTCCAAGCCCCTCGCACACAAAACCTCCTTTACCCCTCTATCCAACCTTTCCTAGGGCGACCCCTACCCCGCCTTCCCTCCACTACAGATTTATATACTCTCGAAATCATTCTTTTTTGCTCCATTCTCTCTACATGTCCGAAACACCTCAACAACCCCTCCTCAGCCCTCTGGATAATAGTTTTGGTAATCCCACATCTTCTCCTAATTTCCGAACTACGAATTCTCTGCATTATATCCACACCACACATTGCCCTCAGACATGATATCTCCACTGCCTCCAGCCTTCTCCTTGTTGCAACATTCATCACCCATACTTCACACCCATACAGGAGTGTCGTTACAACTATACTCTCGTACATTCCTTTTTTTCTCCCACGGACAAAGTTCTAGGTCTCCACAGAATCCTAAGTGCACCACTCACCCTTTTCCCCTCATTAATTCTCTGATTCACCTCATCCTTCATAGACCCATCTGCTGACATGTCCACTCCTAAATATCTAAATACATTCACCTCCTCCATACTCTCTCCCTTCAATCTGATATCCAGTCTTTTGTCACCTAATCTTTTTGTTATCCTCATAACCTTTAATTTTCTTCTTTTACATATCCTGCCAAATTCATCCACCAACCTCTGCAGCTTCTCTTCAAAATCTCCCGAAAGCACCCTGTCATTAGCAAAGAGCAACTGTGACAACTCCCACTTTGTGTTTGATTATGTTTTAAATCCACACCTCTTCCCAAGACCCTAGCATTCACTTCTCATACAATCCTATCTATAAATATTCTGAACAACCACAACCGACTTTTACTGGGAAATAGTCTCCCTCTCTCCTACATATTCTAACCTGAGCATCACTATCCTCGTAAAAACTCTTCACCGCTTTCAGTAACTTACCTCCTACACCTGCAACATCTGCCACATTGCCCCCTATCTACCCTGTCATATGCCTTTTCTAAATCCATAAATGCCACAAAAACCTCTTTACCCTTATCTAAATATTGTTCACATATATGTTTCACTGTAAACACTTGGTCTACTCACCCCCTACCTTTCCTGAAGCTTCCGTGTTCATCTGTGCTCCTACTCTCTGTCTTACTCTTAATTCTTTCAATAATAACTCTACCATACACTTTACCAGGTATACTCAACAGACTTATTCCCCTATAATTTTTGCACTCTCTTTTATCCCCTTTGCCTTTATACAAAGGAACTATACATGCTCACTGCCAATCCCTAGGTACCTTACCCTCTTCCATACATTTATAAAATAATAGCACCAACCACTCCAAAACTATATCCCCTCCTGCTTTTAACATTTCTATCTTTATCCCATCAATCCCAGCTGCCTTACCCCCTTTCATTCTATCCACTGCCTCACGAACTTCCCCCACACTCACAACTGGCTCTTCCTCACTCCTACAAGATGTTATTCCTCCTTGCCCTATACACGAAATCACAGCTTCTCTATCTTCAGCATCATTTAACAATTCCTCAAAATATTCCCTCTGGCTTCCCAATACCTCTAACTCTTCATTTAATAACTCTCCTCTCCTATTTTTAACTGTCAAATCCATTTGTTCCCTAGGCTTCCTCAACTTATTAATCTCACTCCAAAACTTTTTCTTATTTTCAACAAAATTTGTTGATAACATCTCACCCACACTCTCACTTGCTCTCTTTTTACATTGCTTCACCATTCTCTTCATCTCCCTTTTTCTCTCAATATACTCTTCCCTCCTTGTATCACTCCTACTTTGTAAAAACCTCTAATATGCTAACTTTTTCTCCCTTACTACTCTCTTCACATCACCATTCCACCAATCACTCTACTTCCCTCCTGCACCCACCCTCCTGTAACCACAAACTTCTGCTGAGCACTCTAACACTACATTCTTAAACCTGCCCCACACATCTTCGACCCCATTGCCTATACTCTCACTATCCCATCTATCCTCCAACTGTTGTTTATATCTTACCCTAACCGTCTCCTCTTTTACTTTATACACCTTCACCTTTCTCTTACTTGCTGCTTCTATTTTTCTTGTATCCCATCTACCTTTTACTCTCACTGTAGCTATAACTAAAAAGTGATGTGACATATCTGTGGCCCCTCTATAAACATGAACATCCTGAAGTCTACTCAACAGTTTTTTATCTACCAATACATAGTCCAACAAACTAGTGTCCTTACGCCCTACATCATATCTTGTATACTTATTTATTCTCTTTTTCTTCAAATACGTATTACTTATAACTAAACCCCTTTCTATACAAAGTTCAATCAAAGGGCTCCCATTATCATTTACACCTGGCACTCCAAACTTACCTACCACATCCTCTCTGAACGTTTCTCCTATTTTAGCATTTAGGTCCCCTACCACAATTACTCTCTCTCACTTGGTTCAAAGGTTTCTTTACATTCGCTTAACATATCCCAAAATCTCTCTCTCCTCTACACTCCTTTCTTCTCCAGGTGCATACACGCTTATTATGGCCCACTTTTCACATCCGACCCTTATTTTAATCCACATAATCCTTGCATTTACACATTTATATTCCCTCTTCTCCTTCCATAACTGATCCTTCAACATTATTGCTACCCTATCCTTAGCTCTAACTCTCTCAGATACTCCTGACTTAATCCCATTTATTTCTCCCCACTGAAACTCCCCTACCCCCTTCAGCTTTGTTTCGCTTACGGCCAGGACAACTAACTTCTTTTCATTCATAACATCAGCAATCATCTCTTTCTTATCATCCGCACTACATCCACGCACATTCAAGCATCCCAGTTTTATAAAGTTTTTTCTTCTTCTCATTTTTAGTAAGTGTGTACAGGAGAAGGGGTTACTAGCCCATTGCTCCCGGCATTTTAGTCGTCTCATATGACATGCATGGCTTACAGAGGAAAGATTCTTTTCCGCTACCCGATGGACAATAGAGAGAAAAAAACAAGAACAAGCGTTATTGAGAAAAAGAAGAAAAACCCTAGATGTGTGTATATATTATATATATATATATATATATATATATATATATATATATATATATATATATATATATATATATATATATATATATATATATATATATATATATATATATATATATATATATATATATATATATATATATATATATATATATATATATATATATATATATATATATATATATATATATATATATATATATAGGGAGGTACCACCTCTAGAACTGTCATGGGGACCCTCATCCTCAGAGAAAAAAATGAACTTGCTTCAGGGAAAACTCAAGATTCTCCCTGAAGCTGTTTGAGAATTTTCTCCTACCGCCCCCTATATTATGTATATATATTTTATTTAAAGACAAAATACATTGACGAAACATTCACAAAAATATGATACAAAGTAAAACAACATAGGTAACTCAGAGCTACATCTCGAATACTTCGTCCAGCTCCCCTGCGGTGGGCCGCGTTCCCAGAATGCTGCAGGCATTTCCTCTCTGGATCGCAACACTGAGTCTCTGAAAGAGGAAGCTGGTCGCCCTGTGGTCCTTGGTTTCTGTGATGAGCTTTTCACCCAGCTCTTTGAGGAACTTTAGAGCACACTTGCCCCATGCTCCAAGGGTCTCCGACCCTATTGGAATGAAGTTATAGCAAGGGGGAAGGTCTTCATATTTTCGGATCTTCTGGGTCTCCCTGTGGCTGGCAGCTCCACCCCCTTCCACTACAGAGTATGGCAAGTAGGTGTCTGCCAATGTGGCAGCACAGGTGTAGTCCCAGGCAATCTGCTTTCCATCCTTCCAGGGTAGCATAGTGGCTCCATCAGGACGCTTTTGACTTCCATCAGACCTCTGTACTTGGGGTTCCCGTTGAGCTGGGCAACGGGCTGTGGCGAGGCTTCTCTTTATTATGTCATTGATCTCCTCATGTCTGGCATACTTCCCTTCTGCTGTGTGACACACGAGACCATGGAGTCCGAATTGATCAGCTGTCGCCCTGCCGCAAATACACCTATGTTCGGTGAGGATGGGGGCGGCTAGGCGAAGAGCAACACCAATCCGAATGGCCTGTGGGTCGAGACGGGTGCCCAGGGAGGAATTGGGAACAGCTAACAGGAAATCTCCTGAGTGTGGTGCCTTCACTGCCAGGAGACGAGCTTTGTTCTTTCCTGAAGCATTGGAGAGCATTGTGTTGGCGATTTTTTCCATGATCGGTTTGTCCCAGTGGGACTGTTTGTGCTGTTTGGGAGGAGCTGGTCTACTGGAGGAGTCTGTAAGGGTGTCCCACCGAATTGCTGCTTCAGTAAACCTGGGGTCTTGAGCTCCTACCAAGTCTCTCAAGCGTTCGGGCACTATCTTCTTGACTAATGCACTGGAAGCCATGTGCATGCCTCTGTATTGTGACCTAAGTGTTAGTAGAAGTAGCAAGATATACCTGTTATCCAGCGTGTTTATGAGACAGAAAAGAGACACCAGCAATCCTACCATCATGTAAAACAGTTACAGATTTCTGTTTCACAGTCACCTGGCAGGACGGTAGTACCTCCCTGGATGGTTGCTGTCTACCAACCTACTACTTATATGTATATATATATATATATATATATATATATATATATATATATATATATATATATATATATATATATATATATATATATATATATACATATGTATATATATATATATATATATATATATATATATATATATATATATATATATATATATATATATATATATGTATATATATGTATATATATATATATATATATATATATATATATATATATATATATATATATATATATATATATATATATATATGTATATATATATATATACAAGTGGGTGTGTGTGTGTGTGTGTGTGTGTGTGTGTGTGTGTGTGTGTGTGTGTGTAGTCACCTAGTTGAGGTTGCAGGGGTAGAGTCCAAGCTCCTTGCCCCGCCTCTTCACTGGTCGCTACTAGGTCACTCACCCTGAACAGTGAGCTTCATCATACCTCTGCTTAACTTTAGATAAATTGATTATAACAATATGACAGGAAATCTTGAGTCTAGTGACTTTCTTGATACGGTTCAGGATTGCTTTTTAGAACAGGTTGTGACAGAACCAACTAGAGGAAACAATCTGCCTGACTTGGTTCTTGCCAACAAAGATTCACTAATTAATAATTTTGAGGTTAATGATGAGCTTGGGAAAAGTGATCACAAATCACTTAGTTTCAATATATCATGGAATTTGATAAAATTAGACACATGTGCAACTCTTGGGTATCTTTATCCTCAATAAAGATACCCAAGAGTTGCACATGTGTCTAATTTTATCAACATGTCAGTTCTCTGAACCATTCATCTACAAATCATGGAATTTCCCAGATAACTGCAATCAAATCTCTGTCCCAGATTTTCGCTTGGCCGACTTCATGGGACTGAAAAATTACCTGAGTAGGCTAAATTGGGATGTCCTGACTATGGGTAAGGTAGGTGATCTTGGTTGCCAATATGACGTTTTTCAGAGCATAGTTCTAGCTGCCCAGACAACTTTTGTTCCGAGTAGGGAAATTAGATCTAACAAAAATGATCCCAAATGGATGAACAAGAGATTAAAACATCTCATTGGTCAAAAGAGAGGCATATATAGGCGTATCAAAAGTGGGGATGGGCAGTTAAGAAATCAATATATTCAATTAAAGAGAGAAATAAAGAAAGGAATAAGAAAAGCAAAAAGAGATTATGAGGCTAAGGTCGCAAGGGATTCAAAGACTAACCCAAAAGGGTTCTTTCAGGTATACAGAAGTAAGATTAGGGACAAGATTGGCCCACTTAAGAGTAACTCTGGTCAGATCACTGACAGTGATAAGGATATGTGTGAAATTTTAAATACGTACTTCCTCTCAGTTTTCACCCAGGAAAATACTAGCGATATTCTTGAAATAATAGATTATGTAGGACAGGATGATAATAAACTATGTACGCCTGCGGTAACTAGTGACATGGTCCTCGGACAAATAGAGAAACTAAAACCTAACAAATTCCCAGGCCCTGATGAACTGTTTGCAAGGTTGTTAAAAGAATGTAAAGAGGAACTTAGCATACCTTTGGCTAAACTTTTCAACATATCACTACAAACTGGCATAGTGCCTGATAAGTGGAAAATGGCAAATGTAATTCCTATTTACAAGGCAGGTGACTGGTCCTTGGCTTCGAACTATAGACCAATAAGCCTTATATCTCCATAGTGGGAAAATTTATGGAATCAATAATTGCCGAAGCAATTCGTAGCCATCTTGACAGGCACAGATTGATTAATGAATCTCAACACGGTTTTACAAAGGGGTGTTCCTGTCTTGCGAATTTACTAACTTTTCTCGCTAAGGTGTTAGAGGAGGTAGATCATGGTAATGAATATGATATTGTGTATATGGACTTCAGTAAGGCTTTCGATAGAGTTCCACACCAGAGGCTATTGAGGAAACTTAAGGCACACGGAATAGGAGGAGATTTTTTTTTCTGGGTAGAGGCATGGCTGACAAATAGACAGCAGAGAGTTTGCATAAATGGGGAGAAATCAGAATGGGGGCACGTCACAAGCGGTGTTCCTCATGGGTCAGTGTTGGGCCCGTTGTTGTTCACAATTTACATAAACGACATAGATGAGGGAATAAATAGCGACATAAGCAAATTTGCTGATGACACCAAAATAGACGGTCCAATTCATTCTAATGAGGACACTAGAGCACTCCAGGATGATTTGAATAGACTGACGCAATGGTCGGAGAAGTGGCAGATGCAGTTTAATATTGACAAATGCAAAGTTCTAAATGTTGGACAGTTAAATAACCATGCCACATATTAACTAAATAATGTAGATCTTAATACTACTGATTGCGAAAAGGATTTAGGAGTTCTGGTTAGCAGTAATTTAAAACCAAGACAACAGTGCATTAGTGTTCACAATAAAGCTAACAGAATTCTTGGCTTCATATCTAGAAGTATAAATAATAGAAGTCCTCAGGTTGTTCTTCAACTCTATATATCCTTGGTTAGGCCTCATTTAGACTATGCTGCTCAATTCTGGTCACCGTATTACAGAATAGATATAAATGCTCTGGAAAACGTACAGAGGAGGATGACAAAAATGATCCCATGTATCAGAAATCTTCCCTAAGAGGATAGACTGAGGACCCTGAATCTGCACTCTTTCGAAAGGCGTAGAATTAGGGGGAATATGATCGAGGTGTATAAATTGAAAAAAGGAATAAATAAAGGGGATGTAAATAACGTGCTGAAAATTTCCAGCCTAGACAGGACTCGCAGCAATGGTTTCAAGTAGGAAAAATTCAGATTCAGAAAGGATATAGGAAAGCACTGGTTTGGTAATAGAGTTGTGGATGAGTGGAACAAACTCCCGAGTGCAGTTATTCAGGCTAAAACGTTGTGTAGTTTTAAAAATAGGTTAGATAAATATATGAGTGAGTGTGGGTGGGTGTGAGTTGGACCTGACTAGCTTGTGCTGCTGGGTCTGGTGCAGTGCTCCATCCTTGAGTGGAGGTGACCAGACTGGGTGGGTCATTGGGCTAATCCGGGGGGGACATGGACCTGCTCCTCATGGGTTAGTAGGCCTGTTGCAGTGTTCTTTCTTACTTATGTTCTTATGTTCTTATTACTAAATATTAATGCAGCCACGAAACAAGTGGTGTTGATGCAATTAACAAACTGTAGAGTGCAGGCACTGTACTTCCCACCTCCACCCCTCCTTCAGAGTGCAGGCACTGTACTTCCCACCTCCACCCCTCCTTCAGAGTGCAGGCACTGTACTTCCCACCTCCACCCCTCCTTCAGAGTGCAGGCACTGTACTTCCCACCTCCACCCCTCCTTCAGAGTGCAGGCACTGTACTTCCCACCTCCACCCCTCCTTCAGAGTGCAGGCACTGTACTTCCCACCTCCACCCCTCCTTCAGAGTGCAGGCACTGTACTTCCCACCTCCACCCCTCCTTCAGAGTACAGGCACTGTACTTCCCACCTCCACCCTTCCTTCAGAGTACAGGCACTGTACTTCCCACCTCCACCCCTCCTTCAGAGTGCAGGCACTGTACTTCCCACCTCCACCCCTCCTTCAGAGTGCAGGCACTGTACTTCCCACCTCCACCCTTCCTTCAGAGTACAGGCACTGTACTTCCCACCTCCACCCTTCCTTCAGAGTGCAGGCACTGTACTTCCCACCTCCACCCTTCCTTCAGAGTACAGGCACTGTACTTCCCACCTCCACCCTTCCTTCAGAGTACAGGCACTGTACTTCCCACCTCCACCCCTCCTTCAGAGTACAGGCACTGTACTTCCCACCTCCACCCTTCCTTCAGAGTACAGGCATTGTACTTCCCACCTCCACCCCTCCTTCAGAGTGCAGGCACTGTACTTCCCACCTCCACCCCTCCTTCAGAGTACAGGCACTGTACTTCCCACCTCCACCCTTCCTTCAGAGTACAGGCACTGTACTTCCCACCTCCACCCTTCCTTCAGAGTACAGGCACTGTACTTCCCACCTTCACCCCTCCTTCAGAGTACAGGCACTGTACTTCCCACCTCCACCCCTCCTTCAGAGTACAGGCACTGTACTTCCCACCTCCACCCTTCCTTCAGAGTACAGGCACTGTACTTCCCACCTCCACCCCTCCTTCAGAGTACAGGCACTGTACTTCCCACCTCCACCCTTCCTTCAGAGTACAGGCATTGTACTTCCCACCTCCACCCCTCCTTCAGAGTGCAGGCACTGTACTTCCCACCTTCACCCCTCCTTCAGAGTGCAGGCACTGTACTTCCCACCTCCACCCTTCCTTCAGAGTACAGGCACTGTACTTCCCACCTTCACCCCTCCTTCAGAGTGCAGGCACTGTACTTCCCACCTCCACCCTTCCTTCAGAGTACAGGCACTGTACTTCCCACCTTCACCCCTCCTTCAGAGTACAGGCACTGTACTTCCCACCTCCACCCCTCCTTCAGAGTGCAGGCACTGTACTTCCCACCTCCACCCCTCCTTCAGAGTGCAGGCACTGTACTTCCCACCTCCACCCTTCCTTCAGAGTACAGGCATTGTACTTCCCACCTCCACCCCTCCTTCAGAGTACAGGCACTGTACTTCCCACCTCCACCCCTCCTTCAGAGTGCAGGCACTGTACTTCCCACCTCCACCCTTCCTTCAGAGTACAGGCATTGTACTTCCCACCTCCACCCCTCCTTCAGAGTACAGGCACTGTACTTCCCACCTCCACCCTTCCTTCAGAGTACAGGCATTGTACTTCCCACCTCCACCCCTCCTTCAGAGTGCAGGCACTGTACTTCCCACCTCCACCCTTCCTTCAGAGTACAGGCACTGTACTTCCCACCTCCACCCCTCCTTCAGAGTGCAGGCACTGTACTTCCCACCTCCACCCCTCCTTCAGAGTGCAGGCACTGTACTTCCCACCTCCAATCCTCCTTCAGAGTGCAGGCACTGTACTTCCCACCTCCACCCCTCCTTCAGAGTACAGGCATTGTACTTCCCACCTCCACCCCTCCTTCAGAGTACAGGCACTGTACTTCCCACCTCCACCCCTCCTTCAGAGTACAGGCACTGTACTTCCCACCTCCACCCCTCCTTCAGAGTGCAGGCACTGTACTTCCCACCTCCACCCCTCCTTCAGAGTACAGGCACTGTACTTCCCACCTCCACCCCTCCTTCAGAGTGCAGGCACTGTACTTCCCACCTCCACCCCTCCTTCAGAGTGCAGGCACTGTACTTCCCACCTCCACCCCTCCTTCAGAGTACAGGCACTGTACTTCCCACCTCCACCCCTCCTTCAGAGTGCAGGCACTGTACTTCCCACCTCCACCCCTCCTTCAGAGTACAGGCACTGTACTTCCCACCTCCACCCCTCCTTCAGAGTACAGGCACTGTACTTCCCACCTCCACCCCTCCTTCAGAGTGCAGGCACTGTACTTCCCACCTCCACCCCTCCTTCAGAGTGCAGGCACTGTACTTCCCACCTCCACCCCTCCTTCAGAGTACAGGCACTGTACTTCCCACCTCCACCCCTCCTTCAGAGTGCAGGCACTGTACTTCCCACCTCCACCCCTCCTTCAGAGTACAGGCACTGTACTTCCCACCTCCACCCTTCCTTCAGAGTGCAGGCACTGTACTTCCCACCTCCACCCCTCCTTCAGAGTGCAGGCACTGTACTTCCCACCTCCACCCCTCCTTCAGAGTGCAGGCACTGTACTTCCCACCTCCAATCCTCCTTCAGAGTGCAGGCACTGTACTTCCCACCTCCACCCCTCCTTCAGAGTGCAGGCACTGTACTTCCCACCTCCACCCCTCCTTCAGAGTGCAGGCACTGTACTTCCCACCTCCACCCCTCCTTCAGAGTGCAGGCACTGTACTTCCCACCTCCACCCCTCCTTCAGAGTGCAGGCACTGTACTTCCCACCTCCACCCCTCCTTCAGAGTGCAGGCACTGTACTTCCCACCTCCACCCCTCCTTCAGAGTGCAGGCACTGTACTTCCCACCTCCACCCCTCCTTCAGAGTGCAGGCACTGTACTTCCCACCTCCACCCCTCCTTCAGAGTACAGGCACTGTACTTCCCACCTCCACCCTTCCTTCAGAGTACAGGCACTGTACTTCCCACCTCCACCCCTCCTTCAGAGTACAGGCACTGTACTTCCCACCTCCACCCTTCCTTCAGAGTACAGGCACTGTACTTCCCACCTCCACCCCTCCTTCAGAGTGCAGGCACTGTACTTCCCACCTCCACCCCTCCTTCAGAGTGCAGGCACTGTACTTCCAACCTCCACCCCTCCTTCAGAGTACAGGCACTGTACTTCCCACCTCCACCCTTCCTTCAGAGTGCAGGCAATGTACTTCACACCTCCACCCTTCCTTCAGAGTGCAGGCACTGTACTTCACACCTCCACCCTTCCTTCAGAGTGCAGGCACTGTACTTCACACCTCCACCCCTCCTTCAAGGTGTAGACACTGTACTTCACACCTCTACCCCTTCTTCAGAGTTCAGGCTCTGTACTTCACACCTCCACCCCTCCTTCAGAGTACAGGCACTGTACCTCCCATCTCCACCTTTCATTCAGAGTAGAGGCAATGTACTTCACCCCTCCACCCCTCCTTCAGAGTACAGGCACTGTACTTCCCACCTCCACCCTTCCTTCAGAGTACAGGCACTGTACTTCCCACCTCCACCCCTCCTTCAGAGTACAGGCACTGTACTTCCCACCTCCACCCCTCCTTCAGAGTGCAGGCACTGTACTTCCCACCTCCACCCCTCCTTCAGAGTACAGGCACTGTACTTCCCACCTCCACCCCTCCTTCAGAGTGCAGGCACTGTACTTCCCACCTCCACCCCTCCTTCAGAGTACAGGCACTGTACTTCCCACCTCCACCCCTCCTTCAGAGTGCAGGCACTGTACTTCCCACCTTCACCCTTCTTTCAGAGTACAGGCACTGTACTTCCCACCTCCACCCCTCCTTCAGAGTACAGGCACTGTACTTCCCACCTCCACCCCTCCTTCAGAGTACAGGCACTGTACTTCCCACCTCCACCCCTCCTTCAGAGTGCAGGCACTGTACTTCCCACCTTCACCCTTCTTTCAGAGTACAGGCACTGTACTTCCCACCTCCACCCCTCCTTCAGAGTGCAGGCACTGTACTTCCCACCTTCACCCTTCTTTCAGAGTACAGGCACTGTACTTCCCACCTCCACCCCTCCTTCAGAGTGCAGGCACTGTACTTCCCACCTTCACCCTTCTTTCAGAGTACAGGCACTGTACTTCCCACCTCCACCCCTCCTTCAGAGTGCAGGCACTGTACTTCCCACCTCCACCCCTCCTTCAGAGTGCAGGCACTGTACTTCCCACCTCCACCCCTCCTTCAGAGTGCAGGCACTGTACTTCCCACCTCCACCCCTCCTTCAGAGTGCAGGCATTGTACTTCCCACCTCCACCCCTCCTTCAGAGTGCAGGCACTGTACTTCCCACCTTCACCCCTCCTTCAGAGTACAGGCACTGTACTTCCCACCTCCACCCCTCCTTCAGAGTGCAGGCACTGTACTTCCCACCTCCACCCCTCCTTCAGAGTGCAGGCACTGTACTTCCCACCTCCACCCCTCCTTCAGAGTGCAGGCACTGTACTTCCCACCTCCACCCCTCCTTCAGAGTGCAGGCACTGTACTTCCCACCTCCACCCCTCCTTCAGAGTGCAGGCACTGTACTTCCCACCTCCACCCCTCCTTCAGAGTGCAGGCACTGTACTTCCCACCTCCACCCTTCCTTCAGAGTACAGGCACTGTACTTCCCACCTCCACCCCTCCTTCAGAGTGCAGGCACTGTACTTCCCACCTCCACCCCTCCTTCAGAGTGCAGGCACTGTACTTCCCACCTCCACCCCTCCTTCAGAGTGCAGGCACTGTACTTCCCACCTCCACCCCTCCTTCAGAGTACAGGCACTGTACTTCCCACCTCCACCCTTCCTTCAGAGTACAGGCACTGTACTTCCCACCTCCACCCCTCCTTCAGAGTACAGGCATTGTACTTCCCACCTCCACCCCTCCTTCAAAGTACAGGCACTGTACTTCCCACCTCCACCCCTCCTTCAGAGTACAGGCACTGTACTTCCCACCTCCACCCTTCCTTCAGAGTACAGGCACTGTACTTCCCGCCTCCACCCTTCCTTCAGAGTACAGGCATTGTACTTCCCACCTCCACCCCTCCTTCAGAGTACAGGCACTGTACTTCCCACCTCCACCCTTCCTTCAGAGTACAGGCACTGTACTTCCCACCTCCACCCCTCCTTCAGAGTACAGGCACTGTACTTCCCACCTCCACCCCTCCTTCAGAGTACAGGCACTGTACTTCCCACCTCCACCCTTCCTTCAGAGTACAGGCACTGTACTTCCCACCTCCACCCCTCCTTCAGAGTACAGGCATTGTACTTCCCACCTCCACCCCTCCTTCAGAGTACAGGCACTGTACTTCCCACCTCCACCCTTCCTTCAGAGTACAGGCACTGTACTTCCCACCTCCACCCCTCCTTCAGAGTACAGGCATTGTACTTCCCACCTCCACCCCTCCTTCAGAGTACAGGCACTGTACTTCCCACCTCCACCCTTCCTTCAGAGTACAGGCACTGTACTTCCCACCTCCACCCCTCCTTCAGAGTGCAGGCACTGTACTTCCCACCTCCACCCCTCCTTCAGAGTACAGGCACTGTACTTCCCACCTCCACCCCTCCTTCAGAGTGCAGGCACTGTACTTCCCACCTCCACCCCTCCTTCAGAGTGCAGGCACTGTACTTCCCACCTCCACCCCTCCTTCAGAGTGCAGGCACTGTACTTCCCACCTCCACCCCTCCTTCAGAGTGCAGGCATTGTACTTCCCACCTCCACCCCTCCTTCAGAGTGCAGGCATTGTACTTCCCACCTCCACCCCTCCTTCAGAGTGCAGGCACTGTACTTCCCACCTCCACCCCTCGTTCAGAGTGCAGGCACTGTACTTCCCACCTCCACCCCTCCTTCAGAGTGCAGGCACTGTACTTCCCACCTCCACCCCTCCTTCAGAGTGCAGGCACTGTACTTCCCACCTCCACCCCTCCTTCAGAGTACAGGCACTGTACTTCCCACCTCCACCCTTCCTTCAGAGTGCAGGCACTGTACTTCCCACCTCCACCCCTCCTTCAGAGTGCAGGCACTGTACTTCCCACCTCCACCCCTCCTTCAGAGTGCAGGCATTGCACTTCCCACCTCCACCCCTCCTTCAGAGTGCAGGCACTGTACTTCCCACCTCCACCCCTCCTTCAGAGTGCAGGCACTGTACTTCCCACCTCCACCCCTCCTTCAGAGTGCAGGCACTGTACTTCCCACCTCCACCCCTCCTTCAGAGTGCAGGCATTGCACTTCCCACCTCCACCCCTCCTTCAGAGTGCAGGCACTGTACTTCCCACCTCCACCCCTCCTTCAGAGTGCAGGCACTGTACTTCCCACCTCCACCCCTCCTTCAGAGTGCAGGCACTGTACTTCCCACCTCCACCCCTCCTTCAGAGTACAGGCACTGTACTTCCCACCTCCACCCCTCCTTCAGAGTGCAGGCACTGTACTTCCCACCTCCACCCCTCCTTCAGAGTACAGGCACTGTACTTCCCACCTCCACCCCTCCTTCAGAGTACAGGCACTGTACTTCCCACCTCCACCCCTCCTTCAGAGTGCAGGCACTGTACTTCCCACCTCCACCCCTCCTTCAGAGTGCAGGCATTGCACTTCCCACCTCCACCCCTCCTTCAGAGTGCAGGCACTGTACTTCCCACCTCCACCCCTCCTTCAGAGTACAGGCACTGTACTTCCCACCTCCACCCCTCCTTCAGAGTACAGGCACTGTACTTCCCACCTCCACCCCTCCTTCAGAGTACAGGCACTGTACTTCCCACCTCCACCCCTCCTTCAGAGTACAGGCACTGTACTTCCCACCTCCACCCCTCCTTCAGAGTACAGGCACTGTACTTCCCACCTTCACCCTTCTTTCAGAGTACAGGCACTGTACTTCCCACCTCCACCCCTCCTTCAGAGTACAGGCACTGTACTTCCCACCTCCACCCCTCCTTCAGAGTACAGGCACTGTACTTCCCACCTCCACCCCTCCTTCAGAGTGCAGGCACTGTATTTCCCACCTTCACCCTTCTTTCAGAGTACAGGCACTGTACTTCCCACCTCCACCCCTCCTTCAGAGTACAGGCACTGTACTTCCCACCTCCACCCCTCCTTCAGAGTACAGGCACTGTACTTCCCACCTCCACCCCTCCTTCAGAGTACAGGCACTGTACTTCCCACCTCCACCCCTCCTTCAGAGTACAGGCACTGTACTTCCCACCTTCACCCTTCTTTCAGAGTACAGGCACTGTACTTCCCACCTCCACCCCTCCTTCAGAGTACAGGCACTGTACTTCCCACCTCCACCCCTCCTTCAGAGTACAGGCACTGTACTTCCCACCTCCACCCCTCCTTCAGAGTGCAGGCACTGTACTTCCCACCTTCACCCTTCTTTCAGAGTACAGGCACTGTACTTCCCACCTCCACCCCTCCTTCAGAGTGCAGGCACTGTACTTCCCACCTTCACCCTTCTTTCAGAGTACAGGCACTGTACTTCCCACCTCCACCCCTCCTTCAGAGTGCAGGCACTGTACTTCCCACCTTCACCCTTCTTTCAGAGTACAGGCACTGTACTTCCCACCTCCACCCCTCCTTCAGAGTGCAGGCACTGTACTTCCCACCTTCACCCTTCTTTCAGAGTACAGGCACTGTACTTCCCACCTCCACCCCTCCTTCAGAGTGCAGGCACTGTACTTCCCACCTTCACCCTTCTTTCAGAGTACAGGCACTGTACTTCCCACCTCCACCCCTCCTTCAGAGGGCAGGCACTGTACTTCCCACCTTCACCCTTCTTTCAGAGTACAGGCACTGTACTTCCCACCTCCACCCCTCCTTAAGAGTACAGGCACTGTACTTCCCGCCTCCACCCCTCCTTCAGAGTACAGGCATTGTACTTCCCACCTCCACCCCTCCTTCAGAGCACAGGCACTGTACTTCCCACCTCCACCCTTCCTTCAGAGTACAGGCATTGTACTTCCCACCTTCACCTCTCGTTCAGAGTACAGGCACTGTACTTTCCACCTCCACCCCTCCTTCAGAGTACAGGCATTGTACTTCCCACCTCCTCCCCTCCTTCAGCGTACAGGCACTGTACTTCCCACCTCCACCTCTCGTTCAGAGTACAGGCACTGTACTTCCCACCTCCACCTCTCGTTCAGAGTACAGGCACTGTACTTCCCACCTTCTGCCCTCCTTCAGAGTACAGGTGCGGTACGTACGATCTCCATCCTTCCTTCGGAGTACAGGCACAGTACGTACCTCCTCTACCCTTCGGAGTTTTTTTTTACCTCCAGGACTCAAGTTCGGTAAACCAGTTTCCGTGAATCCCTCCATAAATGATTCCTTGCTGACACTCCAACAGCACGTCAAACTATAGAAGCTGCTCGTCAAGACTCCGAGCTAACACGCTCAATCCCTTTTATTTCGTCCAACTCTTCCTTGGACGACTTCTATCCCTCCTTCTTTCTACCCTGGATTTATACGCTCTCTTGGTCATCCCATTCTGCTCCTTTATCTGCAAAAGCACGTCAGTGGAAATATAAACACATATGCAGTATAATGTGATCCTTTATTGACTACGTTTCGCCCACACAGTGGGCTTTTTCAAGTCACAAACAGAACTCAGTTCTGTTTGTGACTTGAAAAAGCCCACTGTGTGGGCGAAACGTAGTCAATAAAGGATCACATTATACTGCATATGTGTTTATATTTCCATTGTGTTGGTATTTTATACCATTTATTTCCAAAAGCACGTCAGATATATTATCTTTTAGTCTATCACCGTCGCACAAATACCCTTGAATTTACTGCTTCTTCATCTTTAGTTAATAAGTTAAACAATCATGGTAGACTCACACCTCTCTGGCTAAGGTCTACATTTACTGGAAAATGGTTCTCTTTCCTATATAATCTAACCTGATCTCACTCTCTTCATAAAACTCTACTGTTTCTAATCAGGTATTACCTTTTCAATACATTTGCAACAACTGCTATTTGCTTCCTTAATAACCCAATCATATACCTCTCTAAATCTATAAATGCCTTGCCTCCAGATCTAAGCATCGTTTATATATATATATATATATATATATATATATATATATATATATATATATATATATATATATATATATATATATATATATATATATATATATATATATATATATATATATATATATATATATACTTTAATGAAACATATGATAAACATATTTCCTACTCTTCATAAATCTTCCTTGTTGCTCTGCCTTACCTCTAACACTTTAAATAATATTATCCTACCATACACTTACCTCGCAATACTCATCAGGATTATTCTTCTATAACTATAATACACTTTTATCTGCATTTTATTTATAGAAAAAAAAAAGTATGAATGGTCTCTGCCAATTCTTAGGCACTTTGAATTCTTTCCAAATATCGAACAAATATACCAACTACTCGAAGACAACATCCCGAACTTGCTTCTTACATCTACTACCCTCTGCCTCGTACACTTCCACCACATTCACTTTTGGTTCTTCCTTACTCCTAACAGATATTATTCCACCTTGCCCCAGGCATGCTATCACCGCCTGCTCATCAGAAATATTTACTAATATTTTCTCCATTTTCCAGTACCTCCGCCTTCCCATCTAACATCTCCCCCTCTTTCGTTTTTAAGTGGCAAGTTCATTTGCTCCCCGAGCTATCTCAGCTTATTAATTTTCCTCTCTCCTAGACATATTTATTCTCATCAAGGTTTTCTGATAAATACTCACCCATTTTTTTCACTGGCTCTCCTTTTGCATTACATAATGTCTGAAGAAATAAATACTGTTTACTCTGACAGCACTGACATGTTCACATCAAGGGGAATGATGAAATATAAAAGATAATTGTCACTTAATTGAACCGTAAGGCAAAGTGAAAACAGGCCTAGTGATGAATAAAGATTAAGTGATAAAAGTGTGCTACCATATTGCAGGTGTCACACAAGCAGGGGGGGGGATACAGTAGTAATTATAGACACATGACTGTTATCAGAAGAATGCTGGGAATCATGCGCGCACGTTATCAGAAGTCTGCTTGGAAATGCATCTACACACACTCAGACGATATATGGCGTATGGGTGTATTTATTATTTAGGTAAAATGGTTCCATACGTCACTAGATCAACTGATGTCGATTATATACGGTTTGGGCTGACTACCGCAATTCCTTATTATTCCGTAACTGGCTTTCTGTAAACATCTGAGGTTCCTTCCTCCCCTCCCCCTTAAGGGGAGAAAGGAGACAGGTGGAGGTGGTTCAGTATATGTATATATATCCATACACGTATACACAAGTAAACTACAGCACAACAGGGCTCTGGTGGCCTGGTGGTTAACGCTCTCGCTTCACACGGTGAGGGCCTGGGTTCGATTCCCAGCCAGAGTAGAAACATTGGACGAGTTTCTTTCCACCTGTTGTCTATGTTCCCCATCAGTAAAATGGGTACCTGGGTGTTAGTCGATTGGTGTGGGTCGCATCCTGGGACACTGACCTAAGGAGGCCTGGTCACAGACCGGGCCGCGGGGGCGTTGACCCCCGGAACTCTCTCCAGATAAACTCCAGATAAACAGGATGACTGGTGGAACAAGACACGTTCAAGATATATAAAATACTCAGGATAATCAACAATGTTGTTCTACTTATTATTATTCTTATTTCTTGATACACTTGAGTTTTCAACCAGGACTCGCGGCCTCGTCTGTGATAAGTCAGTTTGTCGGTGATGCTGGAGCATCGATAGTGTACTCCGGGAGATGCTGACACACGAATGAAAAGGATGAGGGGACACAGATGGGAGGGACATGGGCGAGGGGACACAGATGGGAGGGACATGGGCGAGGGGACAAATGGGAGTGACATTTGCGAGGAGACAAATGGGAGTGACATGGGCGAGCAGACAGTTGGGAGTGACATGAGCGAGGGGACACAGATGGGAGGGACTTGGGCGAGTGGACACAGATGGGAGGGACATTGGCGAGGGGACAGATGGGAAAAATATGGGTGAGGGGACACAAATGGGAGGGACATGCGTGAGGGAACAGATGGGAGGAACATAGGCGAGGAGACATACATGGGAGGAACATGGGCAACGGGACACCGATGGAAAAAACATGGGCGAGGGAACACAGATGTGAAGGGACATGGGCAAGGGGACAGAGATGTGAGAACATGGGCGAGGGGACATTGATAGGAGGGACAAGGGAGAGGGGACACTGATAGGAGGAACACTCAGACGACACAAAAAAAATATTAGAAAGCACTTGTGCAGCGTAACAGACATAAAGAAGTGATACCTGTTAAAGAAACCTTACGGGAAATATGTCCAACCAAAACCATGACTTTCATTCAAAACTTAATAAAAGACGGTCCTGGAGCCAGAGCTCCACTCCCAGAAATTCCGGAAGTAAATTACATCAAGTCTTGTCCTATCTCGACTAAGAGCAGGGGAAAACATGGAGCTGCCACACCATACATTTTTGGTAGTTGGTGTGTTGTGTGTGGTGGCTGAGCGCCTGGGCTGGATTAAGGTGTTTCTTGTTATTATGTTCCATGTGTGAGTGGCTGGATCTGAGAGATTAGCTTCTCAGCGCAGTGCTGTGTATGTGTCACAGATGTATCCTGCTATCACACTGTGTCGAGTGCAATACTGGGTGTTCTTTTAACAGCTTAGTTAATTCACCTCTGTTGAGTCATTTATCTTCTAGTCAACTTAGGCCATACAAAACCACTTTCGTACATGTCATCTTAGCCAGTACTGACTGACTAACTAGGTGCTGCAGCCGTATTTTGGAGTTGCAGGAGAGTTGACGGCCTGGGAGAGGTTACTTCGTTTCAGACCATCAGACCCTCTCGTGCCTCTGACAGTTTCATAAGAGTTCTCTCATACTTTATGGAGGTTTATAACTATTGTAACCAAGAGTGTTCTCATACTTTCTTCAGCACTTTATTAATTATTAGATTTACCTTGTTCCTAGACTCTCTACGAAGTGGAAACTGTACAAACGTTCTGGTGTTAGGAATATATATTACACCAAAACTAATTAACTAGTCTTTGTGTAACATATATTTCTCGTTTTCTTAGTCCTATTTGACCTTGTTAAAAGGTAGTTGAGAGCAGGGCCGAGTACTGCACTGCTTTAAAAAAGTACTTGATTTTTTGTAACCAACAGATGAAAAAAAATTAGTTAATTTGATAGACAAATAGACAGAGATAGATAGAGAGATAAAGATAGAATGAGAGAAAGAGAGAAATAGAGATGGGGAAGGGAAGTATCTAAAAGCCTTACAATATTAACTAAGATGAAATAAAAATTTTGATTTTTTTTTCTGCCTATTTAAAACGACAGCGAGTCATAATTACCTTGAGTGAGAATATTTATAAAATGTAATAATAATAATAATGATAATAATAATAATAATAATAATAATAATAATAATAATAATAATAATAATAATAATAATAATAAGCATGGGCGATGAATGTGGCAACAAGGAGAAGGCTGGAGGCAGTGGAGATGTCATGTCTGAGGGCAATGTGTGGTGTGAATATAATGCAGAGAATTCGTAGTTCGGAAATCAGGAGGAGGTGCGGGATTACCAAAACTATTATCCAGAGGGCTGAGGAAGGGTTGTTGAGGTGGTTCGGACATGTCGAGAGAATGGAACAAAAGAGAATGACTTCGAGAGTGTATAAATCTGTAGTGGAGGGAAGGCGGGGTAGGGGTCGGCCTAGGAAGGGTTGGAGGGAAGGGGTAAAGGAGGTTTTGTGTGCGAGGGGCTTGGAGTTCCAGCAAGCGTGCATAAGCATGTTTCATAGGAGTGAATGGAGACAAATGGTTTTTAATACTTGACTTGCTGTTGGAGAGTGAGCAAAGTAACATATATGAAGGGGTTCAGGGAAACCGGCAGGCCGGACTTGAGTCCTGGAGATGGGAAGTACAGTGTCTACACTCTGAAGGAGGGGTGTTTTAATGTTGCAGTTTAAAAACTGTAGTGTAAAACACCCTTCTGGCAAGACAGTGATGGAGTGAATGATGGTGAAAGTTTTTCTTTTTCAGACCTCACTGCCTTGTGGGAATCCGCCGATGTGTTAATAAAATAATAATAATAATAATAATAATTTTTATATTTTTTTTATTATTAACACATCGGCCGTTTCCCACCAAGGCAGGGTAGCCCGAAAAAAAATTTCATCATCATTCACTCCATCATCTTGCCAGAGGCGTGCTTATGCTACAGATACAAAACTGCAAAATTAACACCCCTCCTTCAGAGTGCAGACACTGTACTTCTCATCTCCAGGACTCAAGTCCGGCTGCTGGTTTCCCTGAATCCTTTCATAGATGTTACTCTGGTTACACTCCAACAGCACGTCAAGTATTAAAATCCATTTGTCTCCATTTACTCCTATCAAATTCGTTCACGTATGCTTGCTGGAAGTCCCAGCCCCTCGCACACAAAATTTCCTTTACCCCCTCCCTCCAATACAGATTTATACACTCTCGAAGTCATTCTATTTTGTTCCAGCCTCTCTACATGTCCAAACCACCTCAACAACCCCTCCTCAGCCCTCTCATACATTCCCCTCTTTGCTTCAACGGACGAAGTTCTTTGTCTCCACAGACTTCTAAGTGTACCACTCACCCTTTTCCCTTCATCAACTCTATGATTCACTTCATCCTTCATAAACCCATCTGCTGACACATCCACTCCTAAATATCTGAATACATTCACCTCCTCCATACTCTCTCCCTCCAATCTGATATCCAACCTTCCATCACCTAATCTTTTTGTTATCCTCATCACCTTACTCTTTCCTATATTCACTTTTAATTTTCTTCATGTACATACCCTACCAAACTCATCACCCAACCTCTGCAACTTCTCTTCAGAATCTCCCAAAGCACAGTGTCATCAGCAAACAACAACTGTAACAATTTCCAGTTTGTGTTAGATTCTTTATCTTTTAACTCCACACCTCTTGCCTACTTTTACTGGGAAATAATTTCCCTCTCTCCTACACACCCTAAACTGAGCCTCACTTTCCTCATAAAAACTCTTCACTGCTTTCAGTAACCTACCTCCTATTCCATATACCTGCAACATCTGCCACACTTATCCCCTATCCACCTTGTCAGACGCCTTTTCCAAATCCATAAATGCCACAAAAGCCTCTTTACCTCTTTACTGTTCACCGATATGTTTACCCATAAATACTTGGTCTATGCATCCCCTTCCTTTCCTAAAGCCTCCCTGTTCATCTGCTATCCTACACTCCATTTTACTGTTAATTCTTTCAATACTAACTCCACTGTACACTTTACCAGGTATACTTAATTGATTTATTCCCCTATAAATTTACACTTACTTTTGTCCCCTTTGCCTTTATACAAAGGAACTATGCATGCTCTCTGCCAATCCCTAGGTACCTTACCCTGTTTCATACATTTATTAAATAATAGCACCAACCACTCCAAAACTATATCCCCACCTGCTTATAACATTTCCATCTTCATCCACCAATCACAGCTGCCTTACCCCCTTTCATTCTATCCACTGCTGCACGAACTTCCCCCACACTCACAACTGGATCTTCCTCACTCCTACGAGATATTATTCCTCCTTTCCCTATACACGAAATCACAGCTTGCCTATCTTCACCAAACTTTAACAATTCCTTAAAATATTCCCTCAATCTTCTCGATACCTCTTACTCTCCTCTCCTATTTTTAGCTATCAAATACATTCATTCCCTAGGCTTCCTCAACTTATTAATCTCTCCAAAATGTTTCCTTATTTTCAACAAAATTTATTGATTATATCTCACCCACTCTCTCATTTGCTCTCTTTTTACATTGCTTCACCACTCTCTTAACCTCTCTTTTTCTCTCCATATAATCCTCCCTCCTTGCATCACTTCTACTTTGTAATAACCTCTCATATACTAACTTTTACTCCCTTACTACTCTCTTTACATCATTCCACCAATCACTCTTCTTCCCTGCCACACCCACTTTCCTGTGACTACAAACTTCTGCTGAACACTCTAGCACTATACATGTATTCTTAAACCTACCCCATACATCTTCGATCCCAGTGCCTATACTCTCACTAGCCCATCTATATTCCAATAGTTGTTTATATCTTACCCTAACTGCCTCCTCTTTTAGTTTATAAACCTTCACCTCTCACTTAATTACTACTTCCATTTTCCATGTATCCCATCTTTTTACTTTCACTGTAGCTACAACTAAAAAGTGATCTCATATATCTGTGGCCCCTCTATAAATATGTACATCCTGAAGTCTACCCAACAGTCTTTCATCTACCAATATATTGTCCAACAAACTACTGTCATTAAGTCCTACATCATATCTTGTATACTTATTTATCCTCTTTTTCTTAAAATATGTGTTACCTATAACCAAACCCCTTTCTATACAAAGTCCAATCATCATTTACACCTGGCACCGCAAACTTACCTACCACACCCTCTCTAAATGTTTCTCCTACTTCAGCATTTAGGTCCCCTACTACAATTACTCTCTCACTTGGTTCAAAAGTTCCTATACATTCGCTTAACATCTCCCAAAATCTCTCTCTCTCCTCTACACTCCTCTGTTCTCCAGGTGCATACACGCTTACTATGACACACTTTTTGCATCCAACCCTTACTTTAATTCATATAATCCTTGAATTTATACATTTATATTCCCTCTTCTCCTTCCTTGACTGATCTTTCAACATTATTGCTACCCCTTCTTTAGCTCTAACTCTCTCAGATACTCCGGACTTAATCCCATTTATTTCTTCCCACTGAAGCTCGCCTACCCCCTTCAGCTTTGTTTAGCTTACGGCCAGGACATCTAACTTCTTTTCATTCATAACATCAGCAATCATGTCATTCTTATCATCCGCACTACATCCATGCACATTGAAGCATCCCAGTTTTATAAAAAATTTTCTTCTTCTCTTTTTTAGCAATGTATACAGGAAAAGGGATTATTAGCCCATTGCTCCCGGCATTTTAGTCGCCTCACACAACACGCATGGCTAATGGAGGAAAGATTCTTTTCCACTTCCCCATGGATAATAGAGGAAATAAAGAACAAGAGCTATTAAGATATATAAGAAAAACCAAGTTGTGTGTGTGTATATATATATATATATATATATATATATATATATATATATATATATATATATATATATACACATGTGCATGCCTGTGTAGTGTGACCTAAGTGTAAGTAGAAGTAGCAAGATATACCTGTTGTCAAGCGTGTTTATGAGACAGAAAAAAGACACCAGCAATCTTACCATCATGTAAAACAGTTACAGGTTTCTGTTTCACACTCTCTTGGAAGACGGTAGTACTTCCCTGGGCGGATGCTGTCTACCAACCTTCTACCTACTACTACTACTACTACTACTACTACTACTACTACTACTACTACTACTACTACTACTAATAATAATAATAATAATAATAATAATAATAATAATAATATTAATAAAAATAATAATGTTAATAAAAATAATAATAATATTAATAAAAATAATAATAATAATAATAATAATAATAATAATAATAATAATAATAATAATAATAATAATAATAATAATAATAATAATAATAATATCTCGGTTAATCCAAAATAATGAATACTTATTTTCACACGTTGCTTAGATAGTTTAGTAATCGCGTTAGAATACGAACGAAATATTTTGAGTATGGATGTATTCTCAGGTCACAGACCAACCAAAGTAGGTCCCAAGACCCAACATTTTCTCCTCTTTTTTCCAGGGAATGCGAAGATAGGGCCAGGCTCGCTGAACCTTGCCAGGAAATCGGATTACGAGTCTGTGCCCCACCAGAGAACTCTGGATTAAATTCTGAGTTGGGATGAATTCTGTGTGTGGCCGTGTATGACTGAGGCAACGTCATGACTGATGTATTTCCTTCATTCTGGCAGGAGGGAGGATAGAGAGGGAGGGAGAAGGAAGGAAGGAAGGAAGGGTAGCAGGAAGGAAGGGGTACAAGATGAGAGAGTGATGGATAGAGAAGGAGGGAATGGGAGAAAGGAGAGAGGGAAAATCAGATGCGAAGAGGAGAAGGTAATTAAGCACCTTCCTCAGTGTATACTTCTGTGTACACTTTCCTGTGTGTACACCATTGTATGTACACTCCAGTGTATACACTGTCTTATGTGTACACTCTCTTGTGTGTATACTAATGTATGTACACTTTTGTGTGTACACCCTTGTATGTACATTCCTCTGTATACACTCTCCTGTGTGCAACTCTTGTATGTGCACTGTTCTGTGTACTGTCCTGTGTGTACATTCTCTTTTGTTCACGCTCTTGTATGTATACCCCTGTGTGTACACTCTTGTGTGTAGACTCTCCTGTGTGTACACTCTTTTACGAAAACATTTGTGAGTAAACTTGTGTGAAAACTCATGTGTACACACACTGTGTACTCATAATGTCCTCGTGACCCAGGTGGAGATGAAGTCACTGGTGACTTTACTATAATAACCCCTTGACCCAGGAGGGTACGAGGTCGCTGGTGATGTCACTATAATGACCCCCTAAGCCAGGAGGGTACGAGGTCACTGGTGACGTTACTATAATAACCCCTTGACCCAGGAGGGTACGAGGTCGCTGGTGATGTCACTATAATGACCCCCTAAGCCAGGAGGGTACGAGGTCACTGGTGACGTTACTATAATAACCCCTTGACCCAGGAGGGTACGAGGTCGCTGGTGATGTCACTATAATGACCCCCTAAGCCAGGAGGGTACGAGGTCACTGGTGACGTTACTATAATAACCCCTTGACCCAGGAGGGTACGAGGTCACTGGTGACGTCATAGCCGTGTCAGGACACGAAGGTCACCATGAATAAACTACAAAGGATATTTTTGGACTAAAACTTGAATCATGGGAAAATATTTATGTATTGAGTTGTCTTGAAGTGTACCTTGTCTTGAAGTATACCTTGTCTTGAAGTGTACCTTGTCTTGAAGTGTACCTTGTCTTGAAGTATACCTTGTCTTGAAGTGTACCTTGTCTTGAAGTGTACCTTGTCTTGAAGTGTACCTTGTCTTGAAGTGTACCTTGTCTTGAAGTGTACCTTGTCTTGAAGTGTACCTTGTCTTGAAGTGTACCTTGTCTTGAAGTGTACCTTGTCTTGAAGTGTACCTTGTCTTGAAGTGTACCTTGTCTTGAAGTGTACCTTGTCTTGAAGTGTACCTTGTCTTGAAGTGTACATTGTCTTGAAGTGTACCTTGTCTTGAAGTGTACCTTGTCTTGAAGTGTACCTTGTCTTGAAGTGTACCTTGTTTTGAAGTGTACCTTGTCTTGAAGTGTACCTTGTCTTGAAGTGTACCTTGTCTTGAAGTGTACCTTGTCTTGAAGTGTACCTTGTCTTGAAGTGTACCTTGTCTTGAAGTGTACCTTGTCTTGAAGTGTACCTTGTCTTAAAGTGTCCCTTGTCTTGAAGTGTCCTTTGTCTTGAAGTGTCCCTTGTCTTGAAGCGTACTTTGTCTTGAAGTGTCCTTTGTCTTGAAGTGTCCCTTGTCTTGAAGCGTACTTTGTCTTGAAGTGTACCTTGTCTTGAAGCGTACTTTGTCTTGAAGTGTCCCTTGTCTTGAAGCGTACTTTGTCTTGAAGTGTCCCTTGTCTTGAAGTGTCCCTTGTCTTGAAGTGTCCCTTGTCTTGAAGTGTACCTTGTCTTGAAGTGTCCCTTGTCTTGAAGCGTACTTTGTCTTGAAGTGTCCCTTGTCTTGAAGCGTACTTTGTCCTGAAGTGTGCCTTGTCTTGAAGTGTACCTTGTCTTGAAGTGTACCTTGTCTTGAAGTGTACCTTGTCTTGAAGTGTACCTTGTCTTGAAGTGTACCTTGTCTTGAAGTGTACCTTGTTTTGAAGTGTACCTTGTTTTGAAGTGTCCCTTGTCTTGAAGTGTACCTTGTCTTGAAGTGTACCTTGTTTTGAAGTGTACCTTGTCTTGAAATGTACATTGTCATGAAGTGTACCTTGTCTTTAAGTGTACATTGTCTTGAAGTGTACCTTGTTTTGAAGTGTCCCTTGTCTTGAAGTGTACCTTGTCTTGAAGTGTACCTTGTCTTGAAGTGTACCTTGTTTTGAAGTGTACCTTGTTTTGAAGTGTACCTTGTTTTGAAGTGTACCTTGTCTTGAAGTGTACCTTGTCTTGAAGTGTACCTTGTCTTGAAGTGTACCTTGTTTTGAAGTGTACCTTGTTTTGAAGTGTACCTTGTTTTGAAGTGTACCTTGTCTAGAAGTGTACCTTGTTTTGAAGTATATTTTTGTCTTGAAGTGTACCTTGTTTTGAAGTGTACCTTGTTTTGAAGTGTACCTTGTCTTGAAGTGTACCTTGTCTTGAAGTGTACCTTGTCTTGAAGTGTACCTTGTCTTGAAGTGTACCTTGTCTTGAAGTGTACCTTGTCTTGAAGTGTACCTTGTCTTGAAGTGTACCTTGTTTTGAAGTGTACCTTGTCTTGAAGTGTACCTTGTCTAGAAGTGTACCTTGTTCTGAAGTGTACCTTGT
>NC_091317.1:9619238-9704238 GCF_038502225.1 Cherax quadricarinatus
GCAAAGGTTAGCAATAAAACTAGTCCCAGAACTAAGAGGTATGTCCTACGAGGAGAGGTTAAGGGAAATCAACCTGACGACACTGGAGGACAGGAGAGATAGGGGGGACATGATAACGACTTACAAAATACTGAGAGGAATTGACAAGGTGGCCAAAGACAGGATGTTCCAGAGACTGGACACAGCAATACGGGGAAACAGTTGGAAGCTGAAGACACAGATGAATCACAGGGATGTTAGGAAGTATTTCTACAGCCACAGAGTAGTCAGGAAGTGGAATAGTTTGGGAAGCGATGTAGTGGAGGCAGGATCCATACATAGCTTTAAGCAGAGGTACAATAAAGCTCATGGTTCAGGGAAAGTGACCAAGAGAAAAACCAGTGAAGAGGCGGGGCCAGGAGCTTGGACTCGACCCCTGCAACCTCAACTAGGCAAGTACACACAAACACACACACACACAAACACACAAACACACACACACACACACACACACACACACACACACACACACACACACACACACACACACACACACACTTACACACATACACACATACACAAATACACACACACACACATACACGTACACATACACACACACACATACACACACACACATACACACACACATACACACACACACATACACACATCATCATCATCACACACAAGACACATCATTACACAAAGGACAAATCACACGCAAAACACATCACACACAGGACATATCATCCAATACAACACACATCATCACACAAGACACATCATCACACAACACACATCATCACACATAAGACACATCACACAAGATACATCATTACACACAAGACATGTCATCACACAATACACATCATCACACACAAGGTACATCATCACACAAAAGACACATCATCACACACAAGACACATCATCACACACAAGACACATCATTACACACAAGACACACAATCACAAACAAGACAGATCACCCCCAAGACACATCATCACACATAACACATCACACACAAGACATCATCACACACAAGACTCATCATCACACAGAAGACACATCATCACAGAGAAGGCACATCATCACACAGAAGACACATCATTACACAGAAGACACATCACACATAAGGCACATAATCACACATAAGACACATCATCACACACAAGACACATCATCACACACAAGACACATCATCACACACAAGACACATCGTAACACACAAGACACATCACACAAAACACATCATTACACATAAGGCATCATCACACACAAGACACATCACACAAAACACATCATTACACATAAGGCATCATCACACACAAGACACATCATCACACACAAGACATCATCACACACGAGACATCATCACACACAAGACACATCATCACACACAAGACACATCATCACACACAAGACATCATCACACACGAGACATCATCACACACAAGATACATCATCACACACAAGACATCTTCACACACGAGACATCATCACACACAAGACACATCATCACACACAAGACACATCATCACACACAAGACACATCATCACACACAAGACACATCACAGACAAAACACATCACACACAAGACACATCACAGACAAAACACGTCATCGCACATAAGACTCATCATCACACACAAGACACATCACCTCACACAAGACACATCATCACACACAAGACACATCATCACACACAAGACACATCTTCGCACACAAGATACATCATCACACACAAGACACATCACCTCACAAAAGACACATCATTACACACAAGACACATCATCCTACACAATACACTTCATCACACACAAGACACATCTTCGCACACAAGATATATCATCACACACAAGACACATCATCACACACAAGACACATCATCACACACAAGATACATAATCACACACAAAACACATCATCACACACGATATACATCATTTCACACAAGACACATCATCACACACAAGACACATCATCACACAAGACACATCATTGCACACAAGACACATCATACACAAGACACATCGCACACAAGATACATCATCACACTCAAGACACATCATCACACACAAGACACATCATCGCACACAAGATACATCATCACACACAAGATACATCATCACACACAAGACACATCATCACACACAAGATACATCATCACACACAAGACACATCATCACACACAAGACACATCATCACACACAAAACACATCATCGCACACAAGACACATCATCACACACAAGACACATCATCACTCAGAATACACATCATCACACACAATGCACATCATTGCTCATAAGACATCATCACACACAAGACCTCCAGATAACCTCCAGGTAAGACATCGTCACATACAAGACACATCATCACACACATGACACATCATCACATACAAGACACATCACACACAAGATACATCACAAACATGACACAGTATCACAAACAAGACATATCTTCACACACACACATGACACATCATCACACACAAGACACATCACACAAAAAACACATCACACAAAAAACACATCATCACACTTAAGACATCATCACACACAAGACACATCATTACACAAAGGACAAATCACACGCAAGACACATCATCACACACAATACACATCATCCAATACAACACACATCATCACACAAGACACATCATCACACAACACACATCATCACACACAAGACACATCACACAAAAAACACATCATCACACATAAGATATCATGACACACAAGACACATCATTACACAAAGGACAAATCACACGCAAAACACATCATCACACACAATACACATCATCCAATACATCACACATCATCACACAAGATACGTCATCACACAATACACATCATCACACAAGCGATATCATACACAGGACACATCATCACACACAAGGCACATCATCACACAAAAGACACATCATCACACACAAGACACATCATTACACACAAGACACACAATCACACACAAGACACATAATCACACACAAGACACATCATCACATTAGGCACATCATCACACACAAGGCACATCATCACACAAAAGACACATCATCACACACACGATACATTATCACAAGCAAGACACATCACACATAAGACATCACACACAAGACATCATCACACAGAAGACACATCATATAACAGAAGGCACATCATCACACATAAGACACATCATCACACACAAGACACATCATCACACACAAGACACATCATCACACACAAGACACATCGTAACACACAAGACACATCATCACACACAAGACACATCATCACACACAAGACACATCATCACACATAAGACTCATCATCACACACAAGACACATCACCTCGCACAAGACTCATCATCACACACAAGACACATCATCACACACAAGACACATCTTCGCACATAAGACTCATCATCACACACAAGACTCATCATCACACACAAGACACATCATCACACACAAGACACATCATCACACACAAGACACATCTTCGCACACAAGATACATCATCACACACAAGACACATCATCACACACAAGACACATCATCACACACAATACACATCGTCACACACAAGACACCTCATCACACACAAGACACATCACACGCAAAACACATCATCACGCACAAGACACATCATCGCACATAAGTCACATCATCACACTCAAGACACATCACCTCACACAAGACACATCATCACGCACAAGACACATCATCACACACAAGACACATTATCACACACAAGACACATCATCAAACACAAGACACATTATCACCCACAAGACACATCTTCGCACACAAGACACATCATCACACACAAGGCACATCATCACTCACAAGGCACATCATCACACACAAGATATATCATCACACATAAGACATCTTCGCACACAAGATACATCACACACAAGACACATCATCACATACAAGACACATCATCAATCACAAGATACATCTTCACACGCAAGACACATCATCACACAGAAGACACATCATCACACAGAAGACACATCATCACACTGTAGACACATCATCACACAGAAGACACTTCATCACACAAAAGACATATCATCACACACAAGACACATCATCACGCACAAGACACATCACACACAAGACACATCATCACGCACAAGACACATCATCACACACAAGACACATCATCACACATAAGGTATCATCACACACAAGACATCATCACACACAAGTCATCATCACACAAGACACATCATTACACACAAGACACATAATCACTCACAAGACACATCACCTCACACAAGACACATCATCACACACAAGACACATCATCGCACACAAGACACATCATCATACACAAGACACATCATCACACACAAAACACATCGTCGCACACAAGGTACATCATCAAACTCAACACACATCATCACACACAAGATACATCATCACACACAAGACACATCATCACACACAAGATACATAATCACACACAAGACACATCAACGCACACAAGACACATCATCGCACACAAGATACATTATCACACTCAAGACACATCATCACACACAAGACACATCATCACACACAAGACACATCATCACACACAAGACATAATCATCAAACACAAGACACATCATCACACACAAGACACATCATCACGCACAAGACACATCATCACACACACAAGACATCTCATCACACACAAGACACATCACACACAAGACACATCATCACGCACAAGACACATCATCACACACACAAGACATCTCATCACACACAAGACACATCACAGACAAGACACATCATCACACACAAGACACATCACACATAAGACACATCATCACACACAATATACATCACTACACTAAAGACACATCACCTCACACAAGACACATCATCACACACAAGACGCATCAACACACACAAGACACATCATCTTACACAAGACACATCATCGCCCATAAGATACATCATCACACACAAGACACATCATCACTCACAAGACACATCACCTCACACAAGACACATCATCACACACAAGACACATCATCACACACAAGACACATCATCACACACAAGACACATCATCGCACACAAGACACATCATCATACACAAGACACATCATCACACACAAAACATATCGTCGCACACAAGGTACATCATCAAACTCAACACACATCATCACACACAAGATACATCATCACACACAAGACACATCATCGCACACAAGATACATTATTACACAGAAGATACATCATCACACACAAGACACATCATCACACACAAGATACATAATCACACACAAGACACATCAACGCACACAAGACACATCATCGCACACAAGATACATTATCACACTCAAGACACATCATCACACACAAGACACATCATCACACACAAGACACATCATCACACACAAGACACATCATCACACACAAGACACATCATCACGCACAAGACACATCATCACACACACAAGACATCTCATCACACACAAGACACATCACAGACAAGACACATCATCACACACAAGACACATCACACATAAGACACATCACCTCACACAAGACACATCACACACAAGACGCATCAACACACACAAGACACATCATCTTACATAAGACACATCATCGCCCATAAGATACATCATCACACACAAGACACATCATCACTCACAAGACACATCATCACTCACAAGACACATCATCACACACACAAGACACATCATCACACAGAAGGCACATCATCACACTCAAGACATATCACACACAAGACATATCATCTCACAGAAGACACATCATCACACACAAGACACATCATCACACACAAGACACATCATCACACACAAGACACATCATCACACACAAGACACATCATCACACATAAGACACATCATCACACGTAAGGTATCATCACACACAAGACATCATCACACACAGGACATATCATCACACACAAGACACATCATCACATGCAAGCCACTTTACACACAAGACACATCTCTATACACAAAACACATCATCACACACAAGGCACATCATCACACACAATATACATCACTACTCACTAGACACATCATCACACACAAGACACATCACCTCACACAAGACACATCATCACACACAAGATACATCACACAGAAGACACATCATCATACACAAGACACATCATCGCACACAAGATACATCATCACTCAAAACACATCATCACACACAAGATACAAGATCACACACAAGACACATCATCACACACAAGACACATCATCACACACAAGACACATCATCGTACACAAGACACATCATCGCACACAAGATGCATCATCATACACAAGACACATCATCGCACACAAGATACATCATCACACACAAAACACATCATCACACACAAGGCACATCATCACACACATGACACATCATCACACACGATATACATCATTTCACACAAGACACATCATCACACACAAGACACATCACCTCACACAAGACACATCATCACACACAAGACACATCGCACACAAAACACATCATCGCACACAAGATACATCATCACACTCAAGACACATCATCACACAGAATATACATTATCACACACAAGACACATCACACACAAGACACATCATCACACAAAATATACATCATTACACACAATACACATCACACACAAGACACATCACCTCATGCAAGACACATCATCGCACACAAGATACATCATCACACACAAGACACATCACCACACACAAGACACATCAACATACACAAGACACATCATCACACACAAGACACATCATCACACACAAGACACATCATCACACACAAGATACATCATCACGCACAAGACACATCATCACACACAACACACATCATCACACAGTAGACACATCACCTCACACAAGACACATCATCACACACAAGACACATCATCACACACAACACACATCATCACACACAACACACATCATCACACAGCAGACACATCATCTCACACAAGACACACCATCACACACAAGACACATCGCACACAAGACACATCGCACACAAGACACATCATCATACAAAGACACATCATCACACACAAGATACATCATCACACACAAGACACATCATCACACAGAAGACACATCATCATACACAAGATACATCATCACACACAAGACACATCATCACACACAAGACACATCATCACACACAAGACACATCATCACACACAAGACACATCATCACACAGAAGACACATCATCACTCACAAGATACATCATCACACACAAGACACATCATCACACACAAGATACATCATTACACACAATACACATCACACACAAGACACATCATCACACACAAGATACATCATTACACACAATACACATCACACACAAGACACATCACCTCATGCAAGACACATCATCGCACACAAGATACATCATCACACACAAGACACATCATCACACACAAGACACATCAACATACACAAGACACATCACACACAAGACACATCATCACACACAAGACACATCATCACACACAAGATACATCATCACGCACAAGACACATTATCACACACAACACACATCATCACACAGTAGACACATCACCTCACACAAGACACATCATCACACACAAGACACATCATCACACACAACACACATCATCACACACAACACACATCATCACACAGCAGACACATCATATCACACAAGACACATCATCACACACAAGACACATCGCACACAAGACACATCGCACACAAGACACATCATCATACAAAGACACATCATCACACACAAGATACATCATCACACACAAGACACATCATCACACAGAAGACACATCATCACACACAAGACACATCATCACACACAAGACACATCATCACACACAAGACACATCATCACACAGAAGACACATCATCACACACAAGATACATCATCACACACAAGACACATCATCACACACAAGATACATCATCACACACAAGATACATCATCACACACAAGACACATCATCACACACAAGATACATCATCACTCACAAGACACATCATCACACACAAGACACATCATCACACACAAGATACATCATCACACACAAGACACATCATCACACACAAGATACATCATCACTCACAAGACACATCATCACACACAAGACACATCATCACACACAAGATAGATCATCACTCACAAGACACATCATCACACACAAGATACATCATCACTCACAAGACACATCATCACGCACAAGACACATCATCACACACAAGATACATCATCACTCACAAGACACATCATCACACACAAGATATATTATCACTCACAAGACACATCATCACACACAAGACACATCATCACACACAAGATACATCATCACTCACAAGACACATCATCACACACAAGATACATCATCACTCATAAGACACATCATCACACACAAGACACATCATCACACACAAGATATATCGTCACTCGCCAGACACATCATCACACACAAGACCCATCATCACACACAAGACACATCATCACACACAAGATACATCATCACTCACGAGACACATCATCACACACAAGATACATCATCACACACAAGACACATCATCACTCACAAGACACTTCATCGAACACAAGACACATCATCACTCACAAGACACTTCATCGCACACAAGACACATCATCACACACAAGACACATCATCTCTGCTATTCATTATCTTATCTTTATCTTAGATGATATTATTGCTTCTTTCGTTTACATTTCTCCTCTGCTTCTTTGATCTCATGTTTCAAACTTCCACAAACATTTCACATCTTTCTCCTCTTCCTTTTCCATTTCACCTTTCCCACTTCTCTCCTTATCACACTTTCCCCCCTCCCCCTGCTCCTTCATTCGTTTCTCTTTCTCTGCCTCCCCTCCTATCTGCTTCCTTTCCCCTTACCTTATCTACTCCCCTTTCCTCTCTCCCTGCTCTTTCCTCCTCACCTCCTTCCCCATCTCTCTCCCCCTCTTCCCTCCCCCTGCTTCACCACTTCTCCCTGCATTAGTGCTGGATATACAGCAGGATGCTGCTGCTGCCTAACTTTACTCAAAGTTCAAAACTTTGTGCCTTAACTTAGGTGTCTTCCTGTTAACTATGTCCCATCCCTTTATACGGGCGACCCAGCCATTAGTGTGTCACCCCTTTATAAGTGTCATCGCTCTGTATTCTCTCTCTGTCTCTCTCTCTCTCTCAGTCTCTCTGTCTCTCTCTCTATCACTCTCTCTGTCTCTCTGTCTCTGTCGCTGTCTGTCTGTCTGTCTGTCTGTCTGTCTGTCTGTCTGTCTGTCTGTCTGTCTCTCTCTCTCTCTCTCTCTCTCTCTCTCTCTCTCTCTCTCTCTCTCTCTCTCTCTCTCTCTCTCTCTCTCTATCTCTCTCTCTCTCTCTATCTATCTATCTATCTATCTATCTCGTCTTTTCTGGCTTTTGTCTTCGCAGGCACTCGCACCTAACTCTCCATCCAAACCTCCTGTTAATACTACAATGTGTGTGTGTGTGTATGTACTTACCTAGTTGTGGTTGCAAGGGTCGAGTCACAGCTCCTGTGTGTGTGTGTGTGTACTCACCTATTTGTACTCACCTATTTGTGGTTGCAGGGGTCGAGTCTTAGCTCCTGGCCCCGCCTCTTCACCGGTTGCTACTGGGCCTCTCTCTCCCCGCTCCATGAGCTTTATCAAACCTCGTCTTAAAACTGTGTATGGTTCCTGCCTCCACTACGTCATTTTCTAGGCTATTCCACTGCCTTACAACTCCATGACTGAAGAAATACTTCCTACTATCTCTCTGACTCATTTGTGTCTTCAACTTCCAATTGTGGCCTCTTGTTTCTGTGTCCCCTCCCTGGAACATCCTGTCTTTGTCCACCTTGTCTATTCCACGCAGTATTTTATATGTTGTTATCATGTCTCCCCTGACCCTCCTATCCTCCAGTGTCGTCAGGCCGATTTCCCTTAATCTTTCTTCATAGGACATTCCCCTTAGCTCTTGAACTAACCTTGTCGCAAACCTTTGTACTTTCTCTAGTTTCTTGACGTGCTTTATCAAGTGCGGGTTCCAAACAGGTGCTGCATACTCCAGTATGGGCCTGACATACACGGTGTACAGTGTCTTGAATGATTCCTTACTAAGGTATCGGAATGCTGTTCTCAGGTTTGCCAGGCACCCATATGCTGCAGCAGTTATCTGATTGATGTGTGCTTCCGGAGACATGCTCGGTGTTATACTCACCCCAAGATCTTTCTCCTTGAGTGAGGTTTGCAGTCTTTGGCCACCTAGTCTATACTCTGTCTGTGGTCTTCTGTGCCCTTCCCCTATCTTCATGACTTTGCATTTGGCAGGATTAAATTCGAGAAGCCATTTGCTGGACCAGGTGTCCAGTCTGTCCAGGTCTCTTTGAAGTCCTGCCTGGTCCTCATCAGATTTAATTCTCCTCATTAACTTCACATCATCTGCAAACAGGGACACTTCTGAGTCTAACCCTTCCATCACGTCGTTCACATATACCAAAAATAGCACTGGTCCTAGGACCGACCCCTGTGGGACCCCGATCGTCACAGGTGCCCACTGTGATACATCATTACGTACCATGACTCGTTGTTGCCTCCCTGTCACTTATTCTCTGATCCATTGCAGTGCCCTTCCTGTTATATGTGCCTGATGCTCTAGCTTCTGCACTAATCTCTTGTGAGGAACTGTGTCAAAGGCCTTCTTGCAGTCCAAGAAGATGCAATCAACCCACCCATCTCTCTCGTGTCTTACTTCTGTTATTTTATCATAAAACTCCAGAAGGTTTGTGACACAGGATTTGCCTTCCGTGAATCCGTGCTGGTTGGCATTTATACTCTTGTTCCATTCCAGGTGCTCCACCACTCTCCTCCTGATAATCTTCTCCATAGGTTTGCATACTATACACGTCAGTGACACAGGTCTATAGTTTAGTGCCTCTTTTCTGTCTCCTTTTTTAAAAATGGGAACTACATTTGCCGTCTTCCATACCTCAGGTAGTTGCCCAGTTTCCAGGGACGTGTTGAAGATTGTGGTAAGTGGCACGCACAACATATCTGCTCCCTCTCTAAGGACCCACGGGGAGATGTTGTCTGGTCCCATTGCCTTTGAGGTATCGATGTCCCTTAGCAGTTTCTTCACCTCCTCCTCATCTGTATGTATGTCGTCCAACACTTGATGGTGTATTCCTTGCTGGTTTCCCCATCTGGTCTGTCCCCCCACAGTCCTTCCTGTCTCTACTGTAAATACTTCCTTAAATCTCGTGTTGAGCTCCTCACATACCTCTTGATCGTTTCTTGTGAGTTCTCCACCTTCTTTCCTCAGCCTTATCACCTGGTCCTTGACTGTTGTCTTCCTCCTAATGTGGCTATACAGCAGTTTCGGGTCAGATTTGACTTTCGATGCTATGTCGTTTTCATACTGTCGCTGGGCCTCCCTCCTTATCTGTGCATACTCGTTTCTGGTTCTTCTACTAATCTCCTTGTTTTCCTGGGTCCTATGCCTCCTGTACCTTTTCCATTCTCTGTTGCACTTAGTTTTTGCCTCCCTACACCTTCGGGTAAACCAAGGACTCGTTTTGGTCTTCCTATTATTTCTGTTTCCCTTGGGAACAAAACTTTCCTCTGCCTCCTTGCACTTTGTTGCCACATATTCCATCATCTCGTTTACTGATTTTCCTACCATTTCTCTGTCCCACTGAACCTCCTGCAGGAAGTTTCTCATACCTGTGTAGTCCCCCCTTTTATAGTTTGGCCTGTCCCCTTCAGTTCCTGTTACCTTCTCCACTTGTAACTCTATTATATAGTCAAAACTCAGAACCACGTGATCGCTAGCTCCAAGGGGCCTCTCGTAAGTGATGTCCTCAATGTCTGAACTGCTCAGGGTGAACACAAGATCCAGTCTTGCTGGCTCATCCTCCCCTCTCTCTCTGGTTGTGTCCCTGACATGTTGATGCATGAGGTTTTCAAGTACCACATCCATCATCTTGGCTCTCCATGTTTCGGGACCCCCATGTGGCTCCAGGTTTTCCCAGTCGATCTCCCTGTGGTTGAAATCGCCCATTACCAGTAACTTTGCTCTGTTCGAGAGAGCTCTTCTTGCCACCTCAGCCAGTGTGTCCACCATCACCCTGTTGTTTTCTTCGTACTCCTCTCTTGGCCTCCTGCATTTCTGTGGTGGGTTATACATCACTCCAATGACTCCGGACTGAATTGTACCTACAATGTAGTCTCTTTCTCCAATCATGTCCATGCCTTCCATTTCCTCAAATCCCCATCGGTGTTTTATGAGCAGTGCAACCCCTCCTCCCCCTCTACTCCTTCTATCTTTCCTCAGTATCTGATATCCTGTTGGGAAGATTGTGTCTGTTATTGTCTCAGGGAGTTTTGTTTCTGTGACTGCTCTGATGTCTGGGGATTTTTCACTGATTCTTTCGTTCCACTCCTCATGTTTATTCTTTATTCCATCCGCGTTTGTGTACCAAACTTTCAGTTTCTTTTCTATCATTGTGGTCATGCAAGAATATTGGGGTTGGGGGAGCGAGAGCCTTGGTGGGGGCCTATATGGGGCTGTGGTGTAGGTGGGGTTTGTGTTGATGGGGGTGGGGTCAGAATGCCCATAAGGGACAGCTGTTGGGGTGAGGTTTGTGATATGGGGGTTGGTGGCAGAGGGAACAGTGAGTGGGTTGTAGTATAGGTTGCTCAGTTGCGTTGGGAATGTCGCGGTTGGAGTCTTTTGGTGGGAGATTCTGTGGGGTGTGTTTGCCCTTCCTCCTGTGTCTGGGTCCTGCTCATTTTCGTCATTGCCTCTCGTTCCTCCTTGAGTCTCTGTACCCTCTCTTTCAGTGTAGTCCTTTCTTCTTGTGTTCTGTCGCGGTCGAGGTATACTCTCTTGTACCCCTCTTTGTCCCTCAGTCTTGCTTTCTCTTGCAGAATCCTGGTTCGAACTGATTCTTCCTTGAAAGTTACTCTGACAGGCCGTATCCTTCCACTCGCAAACCACCCAATTCTCTGAAAATTTGTCACCTGGGTCATATCGCCCTCCCCTATTGTTTTCATGATGCCTTCAATCATTTTTTTCTCCTCCTGTTTTATTTCTTCAAAGTTGTCCCCCTTGGCTTCTTGGAGCCCGTACACAAAGACTGACCTCGCCCTTTCCTCCTCCCACTGAGTCTCCATCTGCTTCCTCTGAGGCATTTTATTTCCTTCCATTGACATGTTCTTGCCTTCAGTCCCTGTCATATCTGAAACTTCTATTCTCAGTGAACTGTCTTTCCTGACCAGCTGTCCCTTGCTACTGCAGTTGGCTGTTAGAATCTCTGCATATAGCATACCTTCATTGTCTTCGGACCTGTCATTTGATCTTAGTGTGCTCCTCGTCTTTTCCCTGGCCCCACGTGGGTCTGATAGGGCCTTCGTGTATGGCATGTCTCCGTTGTTGCTTACCGTCCCCTTGTCTGTGCCTGACTTTGAATTTCCTGATATCACATCTGAATTGTCATTTGTCTCTCTAATCTGTTTCAGGCTTTGCAGTTTCTCTTCTAAGCACTGTATCCTAGCTTCTGCTTCTAAGACCTGTACTTCCCACTTCCTGCACTCTTCAGCTATCCGCTCCTCCATTTTCTTACCAAGCTCTACTATCTTCCTTCCCCACTCTTCCTCCCTTTTTTGGAGCTCTAATTCCCAGTCTTTCCTCCCTGGTTCGTCTACCAGATCTCTGGTTTTCCGTCCTCTAGGGCCACCCATTTTTTTTTTTCTTTTTTTTTTCTTTTTTTTTTGCCACAGACAGAAGGCTAGAGGAGGGAGAGGGTGCGAGGGGGAGAGAGTAAGGGTAGAAAGAGGGAGAGAGAGGAGAGAGAAAGGGTAGAAAGAGGGAGAGAGAGGAGAGAGTTTGGGGGTGAGGGATAAGACCAAGGGGGAGAGAGAGAAATGTGAGGGGGGAGAGAAAGGGTAGAGAGAGGGAGAAAGAGATGGAGAGGGAGAGGGAGAGAGAGAGAGAGAGAGGGAGAAAGGAGGGTGAGGGAAAAGGCTATGAGAGAGAGAAATGGAGAGATGGAGAGAGAAGCCTATAGAGAGAGAGGAGGGTGAGAGATAGGGTTATGGGAGTGAGGGAGAGAGAGAGAGAGAGAGAGAGAGAGAGAGAGAGAGAGAGAGAGAGAGAGAGAGAGAGAGAGAGAGAGAGAGAGAGAGAGAGAGAGAGAGAGAGAGAGAGAGAGAGAGAGAGAGAGAGAGAGAGAGAGAGAGAGAGAGAGAGAGAGAGAGAGAGAGAGAGAGAGAGAGAGAGAGAGAGAGAGAGAGAGAGAGAGAGAGAGAGAGAGGGAGAGAGAGAAAGAAAGAGTAGGGGGAAGGGGAGGGAAAAAGGCTATGAGAGAGAGAAACGCGAGGGAAGGAAAGATAGGAGGGAGGAGAGAGTGAAGGCAAGAGCGGGGAGGGGAAAGGTCTGTGGGGGAGGGAAAGGTGTGTGGGGGGGTGAGGGGATGCGGTCAAATTCCAAGGATCAGCTGTGTGTACTCACCTAGTTGTGGTTTCAGAGGTCGAGACTCAGCTCCTGGCCCCCAGTGTATGTGTGTGCGCACGTGTGTGTGTGAGCACGTCAGTTGTTTATATGTCCAAGAAATACAATTTACCCCTGTGTATCCGTAATACTAATACGATACCATTAACACTGAGAGTAATTCTAATAATTATAATACTAGCGTGTGTTAACAAGTCATTCTTTCACCCAGTTATGTACTACCTTTTACTACATGTGTACCCAATACTTGCTTCTCAGATTGTACTGTCTTTGTGTCCTAAAACATTATCTCTCGAAACTGTTGTCAGGGCTGTAGTCCCATTAGCCACGACTTAATCCTCCTCCCTATTCCTTGCTCCTACAAATTTTATCTTCCTACTACTGCTAGGTGTTGTGTGTATGATAATCCCTCTGGAGCAGGGTTTGTGATAGCCAGCTACCAGTGATCGCAGGGCCGGCTCTACCACTCAAAAACTTCCCGCCAACCACAAACAGGTGATTTGTACATTACTCCTCAGAGGGGACGTCCATCCAGATGCCTGATGTACGATGCTCGCTGTACGATGACTCGTGCACCTCGCCCTTCCGCCGCTGACTTCTTCAGCTATTCTTTTCTCGTTGCCCTTTTGAGTCCTCATTTACCACACTTATCACTTGTACACTGCTGTTTTTATAATTTACACTTCACTTTTGGTAAGTACACTTCTTATTTGTGATGACACCCAACCTGTTATGGCGGCGCTACTCCCTGAGGCCTACTGCTGCCACCACCTCTGCTTATATATATTTAAGTATATGTATGTATATATATATATATATATATATATATATATATATATATATATATATATATATATATATATATATATATATATATATATATATATATATCCCCTTTCTGGCTAGCTTGTTCACGCTGTGTGCTACATCACAGTTTGTCGTTAGCCAACCTCTCTTAATTCTATTTGATCTTTTCTCTTTAGTCACTCGCTTTGTACTTTGTATATTTGTAACAATGTGGCAACAAGTGCCAACTAGGCCTCAACGAACTGGCACTTTGAAATTTTGTTGTATAATTTCAGGCTTTCTCTCGCCTTTACTTTATTTATTTTTGCTAATACTTTGGTTATCACTTGTAGGGTTGTTCACTGACGTTGTCACTAACACTGGTTGCTTCTAGCTGCTAAAACACGCCCTAAAAGCACTAAGATTCTCGGAGCCTGGCGCTTGTGACCCACTACACTACGTGTGTATGTGTGTGTGTGTGTGTGTGTGTGTGTGTGTGTGTGTGTGTGTGTGTGTGTGTGTGGAGAGAGAGAGGGAGAGAGAGAGAGAGAGAGATTAGAACTAAACTTTAAGAATGAGATGAGTGTTGCAAGTAAGAGTGGGTAAGCATGCCGTCACCTCAGACACAGAGGCTCAAGGTTCCCAAGGTGGCACTCACACAGCTTGTGTCATGCAAATCACAGTGGCACTGAACGAAGGGTGGACATGTGGGGAGGGTGTATGTGACCTTGGCATCAGGAAAAGGTTATTGGCACTCCCTGCACGGCATGTTGGCTCGGCACTATTTCATGGTCTCCTCTGTATTATGTAACTGGAGAATGCCACTTCTGATCGGCTTCAAACCTTAACTGCTGGTGTAACTTAGAGAAAGTTCTAAAATTTTTCTGAGTTTTGTCAGTGCTGTTTACTCCCGTTTCCCTAACTGTACCTGATACTGTGAATGCTAGAAGCCGTCAGTAGACATGTGGATTTCCCAGACAGCCAAGTGGATTAGCCTGTAAGTCCTTCAGGTATGTGTATTACGGTTTAATCTCCAGGTAAGTAAATTAGTCTCCAAGTCCCTCAGGTAAGTGGATTAGGGTTTAAATTCGTCAAATTATCAGATCAGATTCTGAGGCAGATTCTTGAGTCCAGAAATGTGATGTATACATCCATCATGGTTATACTGAGAAGCCTCTTCTACAGTATAGCAACAGGTGTATGGTGATGATCCTGGGGAGGAACACTGTGTCAACAATATGGCAACAGGATATGGTGGTAATCCTGGGGAGGAATACCAACAGCATGGTAACAGGATGTGGCTGAAATCCTGGGAAGGATTTTCAATTAATACGCAGCTGAGAGTTCCTGGAGACTATACATGCAAAATTTCGAATGAGATAAGAATCCTTGGTAAATAGTGAATCATAGATTTCAAAAAATGACTGAGGCTCTCCTGTTTATATTTACATTTAGATAATTGGCAGAGTCAGGTTCTCTACTTAAAATGTTTCTCAAGGTAAATAAACATAAGAATATTAGCTCACGTGTAGAAGGATAAACACTAGTTTGTTCAAGTTTTTAAGCAGAATGATTCACTATACTTGTTGAATGATAATGTGATGAATGGTTTTGAAAACCGACAAGTTGAAGAACTGAGACACTTATGCAACACATGGGAATCTTTAATGAAGAAACGTTTCAACACACAGTGGCTTCATCAGTCCAATACAAAGCAGGAAGGTATATGGCGAGGAGGAGTTTGAGGTAATCAGTCCCTCAGCCTGGAATCGATGTGTTCAGTCCATCACTCCTCGCCGTATATCTTCCTGCTTTGTATTGGACTGATGAAGCCATTGTTTGGCGAAACGTTTCTTCAATAAAGATTCCCATATGCTGCATAAGTGTTTCAATTCTTGAATGATAATACCGAGAAATTAAAGGCATTTATACACTGGAAAAAATAATTGCTGTCACCAGCCTTGTGATCGCTGCTGATGATGTGATGCTCTTAGAGCCGAGTTCTGCTTCTTTACAGCTGTTGACTAACAAGTGTTAATAGACAGCTTAGCATGCTGTCATGTGCAACAGCCAAGATGGAGATTATTGCCTTTAAGAAGCATTTAACTGTATTAGAATGAATCTCAAGAAAACACACAGGTGCAGAATGAACTTTTACTGTGACAAGATTTCACTCTGCGTAGATGTATACACAGAGTAACGTTGTCACAATGAAGACTTGTTCCGCACGTGTTTCTTGTCCTCATTTTTGTCTACAGTACGCTGCTCTAACTAGACAGACTATTAAATTGACCATGGAAAAATAAACACAGAAGCAGCATAATGTGATCCTTTATTGACAACGTTTCGCCCACACAGATCTACCTGGGTGAAAGGTACGTGAATATTTACAGGATGGAGTCAGGTGAAGAATGCTGGGTAGGCTGGATCTGACCCTGCGTGTGACAGTCTTGTACTTGGGTAGCTACTCAAGGTCCGAAGATTGCCACACGCAGGTTCAGATCCAACCTACCCAGCATTCTCCACCTGACTCCATCCTATAAATACTCAAGTACCTTCCACCCAGGTAGATCTGTTTGTGATTTGATAAAGCCCACTGTGTGGGCGAAACGTTGTCAATAAAGGATCACAATTTACTGCTTCTGTGTTTATTTTCCCATTGTGTCAGTATTTCATACCATTTATTTCCATTAAATTCAACAAATTTAATGACTTTTCTCACATCTTTTGCAAACTTTATGAGAATGAGACACCTTATAAGTAGTGAATGATAATGCTTTAAAAAAGACACCTCGAAAAGTTTAATGTTAAAAGGAAATTGCTTGATAGAGTATTAGTCACGAATTTCTTTCTCAGTGTCATCGCCAGGAGTCTGCCATAACGTTTCGATTTCTCATGTTCAAACACCGGTGATGTGCGGAAGGATTTTCGAGTGTTACTTAAAACTGTTTAACTTTACTTTAAAGTTTAATAATTCTTGTAAAAAGTTTAAGTCTGGAGGGAGTGCTGTTGTTAGAGAATCTTACTTTTTAAAGAAATAATGTTGTAACACGAATATCAATTGGCGGTTCTTTAGTAAGCTCGGGTTTCTTCTGTTCTCTTGTACAAGGAACGTCGGTCCGAGACAAGGGGCTCCTTATGAAACAGGATCAGATACTGTTCTTGGAATATTGGATACCCAAAATTTATCCTTACAGTGAACCTTTGATTAATGATGGAATTGAGTGTCTACAGTAAATACGATGGTGTGCGGAATCTTTACTAAGCCTACCTAGCTTATGAAAGAAGTTACAGTGGAGCATATGAGATATATATTTAGACGTGTGTGTAAGTGTGTACTCACCTATTTGTGGGTTCAGTGGTCGACTCACAGCTCCTGTGCTCAATTGTGGTTTACCGGGTCGAGTCATAGCTTCTGGCCCCGCCTCTACACTGGTCACCACTAGGTCAACTCTCTCCCTGTTCATACCTCTTCTTAAAGCTTTACTATGTACGGTATCTGCCTCCACTACCTCACTTTCAAGACTATTCCACTGCCTAACAATATTATGGCTGAAGAAATACTTCCTAACATTCCTGTGACTCATCCGAGTCTTCAACTTCGAACTGTGACCCCTTGTTGCTGTGTCAAATCTCAGGAACACCTGTCTCTGTCCACCTTGTCGATGCCTCTCAGTATTTATATGTCGTTATCATGAAGCCCACTGTCCCTCCTGTCCTCGTAGGACCTACTTCTTAGCTTCAGAAGTAGCTTCGTTGCAAACTTTTGCACTTTCTCTAGTTTCTTGACGTGCTTGGTCAGGTTAGGGGCTCCAAACTGGTGCTGCGTACATTAATATGGACTGACGTACATGGTGAAGAGTCCTGATCAATTCCTTACTGAGATGTCAGAATGCTATTCTTAGGTTTGCTAGGCGTCCATATGCTGCAGTAGTTATTTGGTGGATGTGCACCTCAGGAGATATGCTTGGTATTATACTCACCCCAAGATCCTTTTCCTTGAGTGAGATTTGTAGTGTGTGGCGCCTTAGACTGTACTCTGCAGTCTTCTTTGTCTTTCCTCAGTCTTCATGACTTTGCACTTGGTGGGGTTGAACTCCAGAAGCCAGTTTCTGGATCAGACCTGCAGCCTGTCCAGATCTCTTTATAGTCCTGCCACGTCCTCTTCCGATTGAATTTTCGTAATTTGCTTCATATCGTCTGCAAACAGGGACTCTTCTGAATCTATTTCTTCCGTCATGTCATTCTCATATACGAAAAACAGCACCGGGTCTAGGACTGACCCCTGTGGAACCCCGCTATTGTACGATGACTAGCTGATGCCTTCCCGCGAGGTATTCTCTAATCCATTGCAGTGCCTTCTCTGTTATACCTGCCTGGTCCTCCAGCTTTTGGGCTAATCTCTTGTGTGGAACTGTGTCAAAAGTTTTCTAGCAGTTGAAGAAAATGGAATCTTGTCTTGCTGCTGTCACCTTGTAATGGAACTGCAGTAGGTTTGTGACACAGAATTTCCCCGTCCCTGAATCCGTGCTGATTGTTGTTGATAAGCTCATTCCTTTCTAGGTGCTCTACCACTCTCCTAATAATCTTCTTCATGACACTGGTCTATAGATTAATGCTGCGTGTCTGTCTCTTTTTTTTTTTAAACTGAGACTACATTTGCTGTTTCCATACCTCTGTTAGTCGCCCTGTTTCGATAGACGTGTTGAAGATTGTTCTTTAATGGTACAAAGAGTATCTCTTCTCCCTTTCTCAGGACCCACAGAGAGTTGTTTCCGGCCCCATCGCCTTTGAGGTACATATCTTGTTCGTTTAGCAGCCTCTTCACCTCCTCCTCGGTTGCATGTATTGTGTCCAGCATTTGATGGTGTACCCCACCACTCAGTGTTTCTGGAGTCCGTTCCGTCTCCTCTGTGAATATTTCTTTGAACTGATGTTGTGCTCCTCACATACTTCTCGGTCAATACTTGTGGTGTCCCCTCCTTCCTTCCTCAGCCTAATTGCCTGGTCCTTGACAGTTGCTTCCCTCCTGATATGACTACTCAACAGGTTCGGGTCAGACTTGGCTTTCACTACTGTGTCATTTTCGTATTGTTGTTCGGCCTCCCTCCTTACCTGATACGATCCAGGATTGTTTTTTAAAACAGTTTGTGACAGAGCCAACTAGGGGAAATAACCTCCTTGACTTGGTTCTTGCCAGTAGGGAAACACTAATTAATAATCTTGAGGTTAATGATGAGCTTGGGGAGAGTGATCACAAATCACTCAGTTTTAACATATCATGGAATTCCCCTAATAATGGCAATCAAGTCTCCGTCCCTGACTTTCGCTTGGCTGATTTCATAGGACTGAAAAATTACTTAGGTGGGCTGAACTGGAATGACCTGACTAGGGGTCAGGTAGGTGGTGATGGTTGCCGATACGATGCTTTCCAGGGCATAGTTCTAGCTGCTCAGTCAAATTATGTTCCAAATAGGGAAATCAGATCAAACAAAAATGATCCTAAATGGATGAACAATAGATTAAAATATCTGATTGGTCAAAAGAGAGGCATATATAGGCAAATCAAAAGAGGAGAGGGGCAATTAAGAAATCGATATATTCAGTTAAAGAGAGAAATAAAAAAGGGAATTAGAAAAGCAAATAGAGATTATGAGGTTAAAGTTGCAAGAGAATCGAAGACTAACCCAAAAGGATTCTTTCAGGTATACAGAAGTAAGATCAGGGACAAGATAGGCCCAATCAAAAGTTCCTCGGGTCAGCTCACTGACAGTGATAAGGAAATGTGTAGAATTTTTAACACATACTTCCTCTCAGTTTTTACACAGGAGGATACCAGCGATATTCCAGTAATGATAAATTATGTAGAACAGGACGATAATAAACTGTGCACTATTAGGGTCACAAGTGACATGGTCCTTAGGCAAATAGATAAATTAAAACCTAACAAATCCCCAGGCCCTGATGAACTGTATGCAAGGGTTCTAAAGGAATGTAAAGAGGAGCTTAGCACACCTTTGGCTAATCTTTTCAACATATCACTACAAACTGGCATGGTGCCAGATAAGTGGAAAATGGCAAATGTGATACCTATTTTCAAAACAGGTGACAGGTCCTTAGCTTCGAACTATAGACCAATAAGCCTAACCTCCATAGTGGGAAAATTTATGGAATCAATAATTGCCGAGGCAGTTCGTAGCCACCTTGAAAAGCATAAATTAATCAACGAATCTCAGCATGGTTTTACAAAGGGGCGTTCCTGCCTTACGAATTTATTAACTTTTTTCACTAAGGTATTTGAGGAGGTAGATCATGGTAATGAATATGATATTGTGTATATGGACTTCAGTAAGGCTTTTGACAGGGTCCCACATCAGAGACTATTGAGGAAAATTAAAGCACATGGAATAGGAGGAGAAATTTTTTCCTGGATAGAGGCATGGTTGACAAATAGGCAGCAGAGAGTTTGCATAAATGGGGAGAAATCAGAGTGGGGAAGCGTCACGAGCGGTGTTCCACAGGGGTCAGTGTTGGGCCCCCTGCTGTTCACAATCTACATAAACGACATAGATGAGGGCATAAAGAGCGACATCGGCAAGTTTGCCGATGACACCAAAATAGGCCGTCGAATTCATTCTGACGAGGACATTCGAGCACTCCAGGAAGATTTGAATAGACTGATGCAGTGGTCGGAGAAGTGGCAGATGCAGTTTAATATAGACAAATGCAAAGTTCTAAATGTTGGACAGGACAATAACCATGCCACATATAAACTAAATAATGTAGATCTTAATATTACGGATTGCGAAAAAGATTTAGGAGTTCTGGTTAGCAGTAATCTGAAACCAAGACAACAGTGCATAAGTGTTCGCAATAAAGCTAATAGAATCCTTGGCTTCATATCAAGAAGCATAAATAATAGGAGTCCTCAGGTTGTTCTTCAACTCTATACATCCTTGGTTAGGCCTCATTTAGATTATGCTGCACAGTTTTGGTCACCGTATTACAGAATGGATATAAATTCTCTGGAAAATGTACAAAGGAGGATGACAAAGATGATCCCATGTATCAGAAACCTTCCCTATGAGGATAGACTAAGGGCCCTGAAACTGCACTCTCTAGAAAGACGTAGAATTAGGGGGGATATGATTGAGGTTTATAAGTGGAAGACAGGAATAAATAAAGGGGATGTAAATAGTGTGCTGAAAATATCTAGCCTAGACAGGACTCGCAGCAATGGTTTTAAGTTGGAAAAATTCAGATTCAGGAGGGATATAGGAAAGTACTGGTTTGGTAATAGAGTTGTGGATGAGTGGAACAAACTCCCAAGTACCGTTATAGAGGCCAGAACGTTGTGTAGCTTTAAAAATAGGTTGGATAAATACATGAGTAGATGTGGGTGGGTGTGAGTTGGACCTGATAGCTTGTGCTAACAGGTCGGTTGCCGTGTTCCTCCCTTAAGTCAATGTGACCTGACCTGACTAGGTTGGGTGCATTGGCTTAAGCCGGTAGGGACTTGGACCTGCCTCGCATGGGCCAGTAGGCCTTCTGCAGTGTTCCTTCGTTCTTATGTTCTTATGTTCTTATATTCACTTCTGGCTCTTCTACTACTCTCCTTAGTCTCCTGGGTCTTTCGCCTTCTATACTTTTTCTATTCTAGCACACTTGGTTTTCCTCTCTACACTTTTGGGCAAACCAAGGGCTCATCCTGGCTTTCTTATTATTTCTGTTGCTCTTGGGAACAAACCTCTCCTCTGTTTCCTTGCATAGTGTTGTCACATATTCCATCATCTCGTTTACCGACTTCCCTGCCAGTACTCTGTCCCACTGAACCTCGTGCAGGAAATTCTTCATGCCTGCGTAGTCCCCTATCTTGTAGTTTGGCTTCATTCGTCCTGCCCTTCCTGCTTCTCTCTCTACTTGTAACTCTACTATACATTCGAAGCTCAGAACCACGTGATCACTAGCCCCGAAGGGTCTTTTTTTCCTTGCTTGCCCCTGGAGACGAGAAGTTGGTCTAAGTTGTTGAAGTCAACTCCAGTGGTGGAACAGTGACAAACTGTGGCCTGAGTCAATATTGATGCCTGTTGACTGCCCTTCCCCAATGTTTACCTAACAAATATACTCTTCAACAATCTTATACAAACACTCCAAGGCAAAGGTAGCAGCTTTATCCTCGATCATCTCTCTCTCTTTCTCTTTCTCTCTCTCTCTCTCTCTCTCTCACTCTCTCTCTCTCTCTCTCTCTCTCTCTCTCTCTCTCTCTCTCTCTCTCTCTCTCTCTCTCTCTCTCTCTCTCTCTCTCTCTCTCTCTCTCTCTCTCACTCTCTCTTTCTGAATTTAGTAACAAGATAATGAAGGAGAATTTCTTTATTTATAGCATCAACTATTACTACACTGAGTGTAAAGACACGTAACGTAGAACAACTTTACAGGGGGGTAAGAATGAGGTATATATATATATATATATATATATATATATATATATATATATATATATATATATATATATATATATATATATATATATATATATACATATATATATATACCTCTGGTGCAAATTGTGGGACCCATAGCCGCGGAGAAGTGGATAAAAAGGCTTCAAGTAAGAATATTTGGATTTCTTCCCAAAGTCATTCGAATATTCCATTCCGCTTCCCCTACCACCCCATCTTTTCATTCTTACATATATATATATATATATATATATATATATATATATATATATATATATATATATATATATATATATATATATATATATATATATATATATATATATATATATATATATATATATGCAAAACAACCACTGTGAAAGAACAGAGAAATTCCAAGCGCATTCGTGACTACTCACATTAAATGAATATATATGAAATGAATATATATATATATTCATTTACCAAACTGCGGCAGACCAGGACTCGACCCTACGAACGTTGTACCGCCTCGTGAGACAACACAACATACTCATCACCTTTACCACTCAGACACCGATCATACAAGAACCAAGCACACAGCACAGAGCCATGTGTTTTACCAAGGTCCAAGGACACTCGTGGCAGTGGTATCTCAAGGATTAATTTCAGCCTCATCCTGTTTGAATATCCACCTAAACCAGCAGTCTATATAACAATGAAATCACGAAACAAGTGCCGTGTGCTTGGTTCTTGTAGGATCCGTGGCTGAGTGGTAAAGGTGATGAGTACGTTGTGTTGTCTCATGAGGCGGTACAACGTTCGTAGGGTCGAGTCTTGGCCTGCCGCAGTTTGGTAAATGAATTAAAATCACTCGTTTCGTGATTTCATTGATATATATATATATATATAATTGTAACCATGAACGAGTGGTATTAATCAATAACAACACTGCGCTAGCCAAGGATTCGAACCCATGTTGTACTGGCCTGCCTCATGGTAAGCGAAAACCACATGATGGTTTAAACCACAGGACCACCCAACCCTACAAGAATGGCGCAGCCAGCACACAGCTAGCTGTTGAGCCACCATCCGAGGGCATACGGAGGTGTGGGAGCTTCTAAGCTAATTTCATTCTCATCCCTGTTTGGTGTACTAGCCTCACGAGCAGTATTTACATATTATTGAAATTAATTTAGACGCTCCCACACCTCCATATGCCCTCAGATGGCGGCCCAACAGCTAGCTCTGTGCTGGCTGCACCATTCTTGTAGGGTTGGGTGGTCCTGTGGTTTAAAACATCATGTGGTTTTCGCTTACCATGAGGTAGGCCAGTACAACATGGGTTCGAATCCTTGGCTAGCGCAGTGTTGTTATTGATCAATACCACTCGCTCATTGTTACAATAATATGTAAATGCTGCTCGTGAGGCTAGTACACCAAACAGTGATGAGAATGAAATTAGCTTAGAAGCTCCCACACCTCAGTATGCCCTCGGATGGCAGCCCAACAGCTAGCTGTGTGCTGGCTGCGCCATTCTTGTAGGGTTGGGTGGTCCTGTGGTTTAAAGTGTCATGTGGTTCTCGCTTACCATGAGGCAGGCCAGTACAACATGGGTTCGAATCCTTGGCTAGCGCAGTGTTGTTATTAATATATACATATATACATATATATATATATATATATATATATATATATATATATATATATATGTATATATATATATATATATATATATATATATATATATATTTATATATTGTTGGTGGTGTTTACAAGGTCCCATACACTCTGTGTCCTCTCTCATATATTGGTCAGACAGGTAAACCTCTGGAAACCAGATTATCCCAACACCAGTACTCAACGTCATTTCTTATAATCACTAACCCAGGGTGGGCTGCTGCGCAGATCATTGTACTCAACAGTTCTGTCATGGAAAGAAACATAATTGAATCCTCTCCTGAAATGTGATAGGAATGCCGTATATAACTCAAATTATTGGCTGTACAAACTTGATCACTATTGAGTGGAGTCTATTATGCACAGCCTTAAATAGCAATGTTATACAAAAGTACAGGATTGCTCATTAATCCAGGGAGTCTCGTGATGTTCTGGTGACATTAGACCAGAGCCTGCGCACTGAACATTATATTACTTCCATCGTAAATGTCGATATATAAGAGTACGCTAAGTCGTTGTGAGCATCGAAATAATGTATAACCCGCCCAGCTACAATTGCATGAAGGTATTGTAGGGTTACAAGTACTCTGTAATCACTGACTGCATCATGATCGATATAACATCATTAATAAGGAAGCAGGAATGAGGCTTCATGACTCACGAAATCGTAATGACACGATTGCAAACAAACCATACCCCGGCCGGGATTGAACCCGCTGGAGTTTTGAGACTCTCTGACCGCGGGTTCAATCCCGGCCGGGGTAGGGTTTATGAGGCTTCATTTAGGTATGGGTGCGCATGTGTAGATATCCTAGGATAGCCCAAAGAAGAGGCCTATTAAGTGACCTATTAAGATCCTAACCTATCTAGGTACAACAGTACAAAGGTACACATAGTTGATTGCAACATGATGATTGTAACTAGTTTAGTACTTTACGGAATTAGGCTGTCAGGGAGATATAAATAAAGAAAAATTCAGGAATTGTCTAGTAAAGAAAAAATCGGAATAGTAGAGATTCATAAATAATACAAGAATATTAATCATCACTGAGGGAATTTCCTGAACATTCTACAAAGTTCTGGGTCAGCTGACAAATGAGCGCATCTATTTAATTTAACAAGGAAATGCTTTATATCTGTATTCTTAGGCATTAGACACAAAATATCATTCTTATGCCTAAGAATGTAGATATAAACCATTTCCTTTTTATATTAATTAGCTTAGCTCATTCTATAAACTTGACTGATGAGTTCGAAGAAAATAACTCATTGCCTTTCCTAATGTTTTAATTATTAAGGGTGAGAATTATTTTAAATTTAAAATTTGCAGAAATCCAACAAATAACTGTTCCTATGCACACTATTATTCTTCACATCAAGATACACTTAAACTGTTGGTTTTCTCACCAATGTTTTAGCGAATTTTACCTATTTGTAATCCAGAGTTCATAGATGAAGAAATCTCAAAAATTTTACAATTCAGAAAGGGACAACCAACCATGAAAACTTGTTTGATATGCCTTCTCTACTTAAGAATTTTAATATCAAATTTGTATTTAAAAGTCTTGACACAGTTAAAAACTTTTGATAAAAAATTCCCCCAAAATGTTGACAGATGTGTCAATAGGATTCCTTGTAAAATATGTTATAAAGTTTATTACGGTCAAACTGGTAAAAGCTTTGAACTTAGGTTAAAACAATATAAATATAGCATTAGAACTGGACAAGATTCTAATGCTCTGTTTATTCATGTGAGAGATTTTAACCATCCAATTGATTTTAAAAAGACTGAGAAAGTTATATCAAGCAAGTCCATGGTCGACAGGAATATAATTGAATCATGTTTTATAGAAAGTAGTTATGAAAATAATATGAATATTTCTTTTGGTTTATATAAATTCGATTCATTTATAATTAATAAAATCTGGGAAGAATTTAAAGTACATTAGAAAATTTTTAGGGTAGAATATAAGCTGTGTTTCACGGATCAATGACTACCTTCCTACATCATCATAAAAAGTCATGTGTTGTTGTGGGGTGACAGCGAGGTGTAGTCTCCTCCTTATACGTCTTCCTGTTAACCTTTTACTTTTATAGTTCCTTGATAATGTGAAAAGTCACAAAAATGCTTTGAATTTCAGTATTTTTTCACAGTGGTTGTTCTGCATATTGTGATATCACCTGCTTACTGTGATTTTACTGCATATATATATATATATATATATATATATATATATATATATATATATATATATATATATATATATATATATATATTATATTCTATGTGAACATTTATTAATAAACAGAATACATTTACAGAATATGTTTACAGAAAAAAACATAAACATGAATACAATGGCACAATGTATCAAAGATCATGAATTTCCTCCAGCTCCTCCGAGGGTGGACGTGAGCCAAGTATGCAGCAAGCATTTCCCCTCTGGATGGCTACGCTGAGGCGCTGGAACATGAAAGTGGCTGCCCTTGGGTCCCTGGTGATGTCGATGAGTCTGGAACCCAATTCTTTAAGGAAACGTATGGCATTTTTTCCCCATGATCCCAAGGTCTCTGATCTCACTGGGACAAATTGATACTGTTGGCTAATGTCCCTGTACTTGCTGATCTTGTACTCCTCCCTGTGGTCAGCAGCTCCTCCCTGTCGCCCCACACTGTGATGAATATAGGTGTCAGCCAGTGTGGACACACAGGTATAGTCCCATGCTGGAGCCGCAAGAGTCTCCCATTCGGTGATGGCACTGGCATAGCTAGGGTCTTCTATTCCTGCTGAGTCACTGAGGGTATCGGGAAGAATTTGTCTTATCAACTCGTTTGATGCAATGGAAGAGGATAGGGAAGCTGGTAGAGCAATCTGGGAGGATCTGCATACTCCTAGCCCTCCAAGCCTGACCGGAAGTGAGGCTTGCAACCACTGTCCATCTTCAAGGGAAAGATTCAATACACTCTTTAGCATGGTCTTCAGAAGAGAGTCATATTCCTTGAGTTTTGGACTGCTGAAGGCTGGGGAGCATCTCAGAAAGTAGGTAAGTTTTGGGATTGACAGGCACCTGGTGAGTAGGTAGAAGGCATCGTGTGTGTCAATGTCTTTCATCCTGCTTTCCATCGTCCGGAGGTCTGAGACTTTTTTTTCTAGGATCAGATCGATGGCATTGGACCCAAGAGGAGCACCAAGGAGAGTGCTATTGGCTGGATCAATGGCTCGTGCTCCTGGTAAAGCGGCACTAATATTCTGGATCATCTGTTGATTGGTAGAAACTATTTCACATTTGGTGGGGTTTAAAGAAAGGCCCAGGCTTTCTCCCATGTCTTTAATTTTACTGATGTCTTCTAGGAGAGATTCTGTTGTGCCAGCTAGGGTACCGTCGTCTAGGAACCAGATATTGAGCTCGCTGGAGAGTGCTTCCGTGACTTCCTTGATGACCAAACAAAATAGAAAGGGGGCGAGAGGGTCCCCCTGTTGCACGCTCTCACATGAGTCAATTTCATGGTCCCCAAACAATAGTTTGGAAGTCACACTATAACACGATTCTATGAAGGGATAAAGGGAAGGGAAGTTTCTATAAACTGCTTGGAGAGCAGCATCCCTTCTGACTGAGTTGAAAGCATTGGCAAAGTCCAATTTGACCAAGGCTTTTTCATCGGACATGTTTTTGATATATACTCATGCAGCGTGGGCAGCTGCTTCACAGCCCTGTTGAACGCCGAAACCGAGCTGAGTTGGTTTCAGCATTGCAGCAGCCTCTTGACTCACCCTTCTTACTGCAGCCTTGGCGACTAGGCGCCGAAGGGTGTTACCCACTGCAATGGGCCTGATTCTGCCATCCTTTTTCTGGAGGGCACACAATGAGGCACCAAAGAAAAGGGGTCTGATGGCCTCTGGGACATTGCCAGCCAGGCACAGGTTGGAAAATTTGGTGAGTTCAGACAGCAGCCTTTCTGAAACCTCACCAAGTGCTGGATTGAGTATTTGTTTTAAGTGTTGAGGCCTTAAACCGGTGAAACCTCCTGCTGAGCTCTGTGGAAATGACATAGCAGCTTTATACACATCAGCATCCTGTAAGGTTAGATGTTCTTCTCCTGCTGCAATGTCAGGGAGGTCAATGTTGGTACTGGGAGCCCTGGGTGGATGTTTGTCCTTCAGAGCTTGCGCCGTGCTGACGTCCTTGGGAGCGATGGTATCCTCACTGGTTATAAGTCTCAGAGCTCCAATAGTATTACCCTCTTCTATATTTTTACTAATTTGGGCTCTGATTTTTGAGGCGTCGGGTATCCTGTTGTTGGCACTTGCCCGGCGGGTGTTTGTCGCCCTAGGGGGGAGACGGACGAGGTTGTCATCCCTTGGGAATGCATTTATTGCCCTAATAACATGTGTTGCTAGTGACTTGTCCCTCCTTGGTGGGACAGCCAAACAGGCATTGCCAAAAAGCAGCAAGTTGTGCCAGGATCTGTTGTTTGAAGGAGCATCATTGACTTTCTTCAGAAGGTCAGTGAATTTGCTAGCAGCTTGAGGGCGAGCTGCTTTGGGGATGTGTGTCAGAGTCCTGGTGGATGTTAATTTGATTGCAGATTTGAGGTCCTCTGTAGAGGTAAAGTCACGGTAGCTGTCAGCCCTGTCTGCTGGGGGAGGCTGTTGGTTGTTCTCATTTGGAGCTCTCCTGGAGCCTAGACATCCATTGTGTGCATGGATGTTGCCAGATGTGGGATTGAGTGCACATTCCCTGTAGCACACCCGGCAGATGCCTCGTGAACGACAGCTTTGGCTCTGTCGTGAAGATTCCTGGGAACCCGCGACTACTTGTGACATTGCTGATATCGTGGGGGTGGGAGGGCGCCAGCTGTGGGGTGACGGGTGAAGGACAGCATGGATGCATGGGGGATGAGGGTTGGGGAGTAGCGAGCGGCGGAATTTGTAATTGGTGGGGCACTAAACGGCAACACCCTTGATCAGGAAGTCAGTGGGCCTAGGCTGGGATGAGGGGAGGGGATCAGGGAGGGGGGGGGGAGTGGCCCTGTGTGTTCGCTCAAGACGCATATCACTGACTAACTTTTGCTAATTGTTATACACTTATTGTTCCATTTAGAAAAACCCCTCGCCATTTGGCACACTAATCACCGTGCTCACACTATTAACCGAGGTGTTCTTCTGTTCACCGTCCAATGACCGTGTCGTGGGCGGCCACTTCCTCCCCCAACCCACGTCCCCGGCCGGTCACAGATGTAAACAAAACCTCCTCCACACCTCCACTTCCAGGATCCCCTCACCACCGCTACTTCCCAAATACCAACATGCACACTGCACTTTCACTGATACAGGAGCAATGGTCCGATGTAGAGGTTTGGCACAACTCTGTGATCTCCGGTGGATACTCACGATGATGTCTGCCGAAACTGGCCCACTTAAACCATATAAATATATATATATATATATATATATATATATATATATATATATATATATATATATATATATATGTATATATATATATATATATATATATATATATATATATATATATATATATATATATATATATGTGTGTGTGTGTGTGTGTGTGTGTGTGTATATATATATATATATATATATATATATATATATATATATATATATATATATATATATATATATATATATATATATATATATATAATATAATATAATAAGGCTTCAAGGAGGAATATTTGGATTTCTTCCTGAAGCCGTTTGAATATTCCACTTCCCCTACCACCCCATCTTTTAAACTATTTTTTGTTTACCAATAGGAATATTTTATTACATAATATGGCATAGAAGATTTAAGAGATACATTGTTAATATAAAGGTGGCATATACGGTACATGTTGTTACGTGTGTATCACTGATTATAAGGCGAAAATCTCATCCAGCTCCTCAGAGCTGGGGCGTGTGCCCAAAATGCAGCAGGCATTACCCCTTTGAACAGCCGCACTGAGCCGCTGGAACAGAAAACTAGCTGCCCTGGGATCGCTAGTTACCCTGATGAGTCTTTTTCCCAGCTCCTTAAGGAAATTAGATGCACTCTTTCCCCATGAGCCAAGGGTCTCTGAGCCTATGGGAACAAACATGTAATGATGGGCAAGTTCTCCATATTTTCTAGACTTTTGGGACTCCCTGAAGCTGGCAGCTGCCCCTCCTTCCTCCCTGGTGTATTGGAGATAGGTATCAGCCAAGGTAGATGCACATGTATAGTCCCACACCACCTGCTTCCCATATATGTATATATATATATATATATATATATATATATATATATATATATATATATATATATATATATATATATATATATATATATATATATATGCAGGAGACGGTGTGGAGTTAATAAAAGTATTAGTCAGAGGGCTGACGAGGGGTTGTTGAGGTGGTTTAGTCATTTAGAGAGAATGGATCAAAGTAGAATGACATGGAGAGTGTATAAGTCTGTAATAATAATATCTTTATTTACTACAAGTACATGTACATGGTATACAGGCCTAGCTGACAACAATGACATACTACTACATAGAAAGCCCCTTGTTATAAGAAGATAAGAACATAAGAACGAAGGAACACTGCAGAAGGCCCACTGGCCCATGCGAGGCAGGTCCAAGTCTCTCACCGGCTTAAGCCAATGCACTCAACCTAGTCAGGTCAGGTCACATTGACGGCAACCGACCTGGTAGCACAAGCTATCAGGTCCAACTCACACCCACCCACATCCACTCATGTATTTATCCAGCCTATTTTTAAAGCTACACAACTTTCTGGCCTCTATAACGGTACTTGGGAGTTTGTTCCACTCATCCACAACTCTATTACCAAACCAGTACTTTTCTATATCCTTCCTGAATTTGAATTTTTCTAACTTAAAACCATTGCTGCGAGTCCTGTCTAGGCTAGATATTTTCAGCACACTATTTACATCCCCTTTATTTATTCCTGTCTTCCATTTATACACCTCAATCATATCCCCCCTAATTCTACGTCTTTCTAGAGACTGCAGTTTCAGGGCCCTTAGTCTATCCTCATAGGGAAGGTTTCTGTTACATGGGATCAACTTTGTCATCCTCCTTTGTACTATGCTCCGCATGTCGGGCAAATTAGGTCAGTGTCCCAGGATGCGACACACACCAGTCGACTAACACCCAGGTACCCATTTTACTGATGGGGAACATAGACAACAGGTGGAAAGAAACACGCCTAATGTTTCTACTCTGGCTGGGAATCGAACCCAGGCCCTCGCCGTGTGAAGCGTGGAAGGCGGGGTAGGGGTCGTCCTCGAAAAGGTTGGAGGGAGGGGGTGAAGGAGGTTTTGTGGGCGAGGGGCTTGGAATTCCAGCAAGCGTGTGTGAGCATGTTAGATAGGAGTGAATGGTTTTTGGGAACTGACGAGCTGTTGGAGTGTGAGCAATGTAATATTTAGTGAAGGGATTCAGGGAAACCGGTTATTTTTATATAACCTGTCTTGAGTGCTGGAAATGGGAAGTACAATGCCTGCACTTTAAAGGAGGGGTTTGGGATATTGGCAGTTTGGAGGGATGTGTAATAGGACGGTATATATATATATATAACTGGGGCCCTGATATTATATTCTACATGGAATAAATTATATTATGTCAGGTCACTTTTTATATTGTATCTTTATATATGCTTCTAAGCTGTTGTATCTGGGCACCTCTGCAAAAACAATGATTATGTGTGAGTGACGTGAAAGTGTTGAATGATGATGAAAATATTTTCTTTTTGGGGATTTTCTTTCCTGCCTATAGCTGGAAGACGGCCGACTTGTCGAATATAAATATATATATATATATATATATATATATATATATATATATATATATATATATATATATATATATATATACACAAAACAACCACTCTGAAAAAATAGAGAAATTCCAAGCGCTTTCGTGACTACTCACATTATCAAGGAACTATGAAAGTAAAGCATACAAGGAAGCTATATAAGGGGTCAGGCCAGCACCTCACTATCAGATCCCACAACGGTTAAACACCTGACGCGCGCCGACCCAACTTGGATAGGTCCTTTGCACAACTCACCCCACAAACTATTCTACCCAAGAAAATTTAAAAATTATTTGTCCAGTGTATTATTAAATTCTTCCCAAATTCTATTAATTATAAATGGATCTAATTTATATAAACCAAAGGAAATATTCATATTATTGTCAAAACTGCTTTTTATGAAACAAGATTCAATTATATTCCTGTCGACCATGGACTTGCTTGATACTACTTTCTCAACTTTTTGAAAATCAATTGGATGGTTAAAATCTCTTACATGAATAAATAGAGCATTGGAATCTTGTCCAGTTCTAATGCTAATTTATGTTGTTTTAATCTTAGTTCGAGATTTTTACCAGTTTGACCGTAATAAACTTTATCGCAAATTTTACAAGGAATCTTATAGACACATCCATCAGCATTTTGGGGGGAATTCTTTATCAAAAGTTTTTTTTACTGTTTCAAGATTTTTGAATACAACTTTAATATTAAAAGTCTTAAGAAGAGAAGGCATATCAACCAAGTTTTCATGGTAAGGGAGAACCAACATATTTTTAGTTGAATAAGGCTGGTTGTCCCTTTTTGGATTGTAAAAAGTATTTCTAGCAACTTTAAAAGATTTATCAATTACATTTCTTGGATATTTTAAATCATTACCTATTTCATAAATTTTGGATATTTCCTCATCAATGAACTCAGGACTACAAATTCGTAAAGCTCTCAGAAACATTGATGAGAAAACAGACAGTTTGACTCTATCTTGATGCGAGGAATAATAGTGGACATAGGAACAGTTATTTGTAGGTTTTCTGTAAATTTTAAATTTGAATTCATTATTACCCTTAATAATTAAAACATCTAGAAAAGGCAATGAGTTATTTTCTTCAAACTCAACAGTAAAGTTTATAGAATGGGCTAAGCTATTTAATTTTCCAAGGAAATGGTGTATATCTACATTTTTGGGCATAAGACACAAAATATCATCAACATATCTGAACCATTTAGCTCTATTAGGGTGGATTGTGTTAAGTAACCTTGTTTCAAAAAAATTCCATGTATAGGTTACTAAGAACAGGTGAAAGAGGATTTCCCATTGCCATACCAAACTTCTGAGTGTAAAATTTATCATTAAATACAAATTTTGCATCAACAATGCAAAGTTTAATAAGTTTAATGATAGTAGGAACTGGCAATGGTAAATCATAGTTAATGAGTTCTTTAGATAAGAAACTTAATAAATCATCAACAGGAACTTTCGTAAACAAGGAAGTAACATCAAAACTAACCATGTTAAAATCATTTAAGTCAGTCAAGGAGCTACTATCATTAAACTTATTAAACTTTGCATTGTTGATGCAAAATTTGTATTTAATGATAAATTTTACACTCAGAAGTTTGGTATGGCAATGGGAAATCCTCTTTCACCTGTTCTTAGTAACCTATACATGGAATTTTTTGAAACAAGGTTACTTAACACAATCCTCCCTAATAGAGCTAAATGGTTCAGATATGTTGATGATATTTTGTGTCTTATGCCCAAAAATGTAGATATACACCATTTCCTTGGAAAATTAAATAGCTTAGCCCATTCTATAAACTTTACTGTTGAGTTTGAAGAAAATAACTCATTGCCTTCTCTAGATGTTTTAATTATTAAGGGTAATAATGAATTCAAATTTAAAATTTACAGAAAACCTACAAATAACTGTTCCTATGTCCACTATTATTCCTCGCATCAAGATAGAGTCAAACTGTCTGTTTTCTCATCAATGTTTCTGAGAGCTTTACGAATTTGTAGTCCTGAGTTCATTGATGAGGAAATATCCAAAATTTATGAAATAGGTAATGATTTAAAATATCCAAGAAATGTAATTGATAAATCTTTTAAAGTTGCTAGAAATACTTTTTACAATCCAAAAAGGGACAACCAGCCTTATTCAACTAAAAATATGTTGGTTCTCCCTTACCATGAAAACTTGGTTGATATGCCTTCTCTTCTTAAGACTTTTTATATTAAAGTTGTATTCAAAAATCTTGATACAGTAAAAAAAACTTTTGATAAAGAATTCCCCCCAAAATGCTGATGGATGTGTCTATAAGATTCCTTGTAAAATTTGCGATAAAGTTTATTACGGTCAAACTGGTAAAAATCTCGAACTAAGATTAAAACAACATAAATATAGCATTAGAACTGGACAAGATTCCAATTCTCTATTTATTCATGTAAGAGATTTTAACCATCCAATTGATTTTCAAAAAGTTGAGAAAGTAGTATCAAGCAAGTCCATGGTCGACAGGAATATAATTGAATCTTGTTTCATAAAAAGCAGTTTTGACAATAATATGAATATTTCCTTTGGTTTATATAAATTAGATCCGTTTATAATTAATAGAATTTGGGAAGAATTTAATAATACACTGGACAAAAAATTTTTTAATTTTCTTGGGTAGAATAGTTTGTGGGGTGAGTTGTGCAAAGGACCTATCCAAGTTGGGTCGGCGCACGTCAGGTGTTTAACCGTTGTGGGATCTGATAGTGAGGTGCTGGCCTGATCCCTTATATAGCTTCCTTGTATGCTTTACTTTCATATTTCCTTGATAATGTGAGTAGTCACGAAAGCGCTTGGAATTTCTCTATTTTTTCAGAGTGGTTGTTTTGCATATTCCGAAATCACCTGTTTACTGTGATCTTATTGCATATATATATATATATATATATATATATATATATATATATATATATATATATATATATATATATATATATATATATATATATATATATATATATATATTCACAAACACTAATCTCTGTTCGAAGGAGACTCCATCCTACGAACCTTGAAACAAGGTACGCAGTGCTCTACCACCGTACCACACTGGTCAATACCTGGGCGCCCAGAGATTAGTGTTTGTGAATATTTCACCAGTTCTGCGAACTCGGAAAACTGGAAAAATCTCTCGTCGGTCGTTGCATGTAGGAGATGAGATGAACAGCTGAAAGCAACTTGACTGAAAGCTGGCTGCCTTGGAGCAAAACGTCTAGCGTTAGCTGGGCGCCAAGGTATTGGACCAGTCTGGTTAGGTGGCAGAGCACTGTGTACCTTGTTCCAAGGCTCATAGGTTCGAGTCACCTTCCGCATGAGATTAGTGTTTGTGAATATTTCGCCTGTTCAGCGAATATTCTAAACGTATATATATATATATATATATATATATATATATATATATATATATATATATATATATATATATATATATATATATATATATATATATATATATATATACATTTGACAAAGAATTACTTAACAATACATGATTGACCCTATAAACTATTATTTAAAAACACACAATAAAAGAAGTCTCAGACGAGCTTAGGAAGACAGCATTAAAGAAGACAGCATAACACTTAGTGGCGCGCTCCTCGAAGCAATTAAAGACTTAGGATATTTTCCTGAGAGGACTACTTGCCCTATTTTTATTCCTATGTTACCCCTTCCCCTTTCCCCGACTTGCCTACTTAACTGCTTTTCTCTCTTATTCCCTTCCCCCTTACTCGTACACCTCTCTTCCCTTCTACCGTTCCGCTTTCTGTTCTCCCCCTCCCTCCTTCACATGCCGTCCCCTCTACCTGTTTTAGCTACACTATACAGAGTCCATCAACCCATCAACTGGAATATTTACACTTCGTGCTTCAATCAGTTTCCATTTTCTGACTGCATGCAGTGCACTTAGTTAAAGATCATGTGTGCCCTGATGTATGTAGCAAAATCGTGTTTAATGGCTTGAAGCAGCAGTAAGGAGCTGAGCTTGCCTGCTCCTCCCTGCTGCTCCACTGCCTAAATCTACGTTAATATTTATTTTTGTGCCAAAATTAATGGGGGGTCATTTTTATTTCTATGTAATGTGTACTTACAAGGGGACGAGGGTAGGTGTGTGTGTGTGTGTGTGTGTGTGTGTGTGTGTGTGTGTGTGTGTGTGTGTAGGTTTGTGATGCAGTATTTCCCATCCCTGAAACCTTGCTGGCTGTCGTTGATAAGCTCTTTCCTTTCTAGGGGCTCCACCATTCTTCTCTTGATAATCTTCTCCAAGACTTTGTATACTATACATGTCAGTGACACTGGTCTGTAATTTAATGCTTCGTGTCTGTCTCCTTTTTTTAAAAACTGGGACTACATTTGCTGTCTTCCATACTTCAGGTAATTGCCCTGTTTCGATAGATATGTTGAAGATTGTTGTTAGTGGTACGCATAGCACCTCTGCTCCCTCTCTCAGGACCCATGGAGAGATGTTATCCGGTCCCATCGCCTTTGAAGTACCAAGCTCGCTGAGCAGCCTCTTCACTTCTTCCTTGGTTGTATGTATTGTGTCCAACACTTGTTGGTGTACCCTACCTCTCCACTTTTCTGGAGGCCCTTCTATCTCCTCTGTGAACACCTCTTTGAATCTCATGTTGAGCTCCTCACATACGTCACAGTCATTTTTTGTGACCTCTCCCCCTTCCTTCCTCAGCCTGATTACCTGGTCCTTAACTGTTATATTCCTCCTGATGTGGCTATACAACAGCTTTGGGTCAGATTTGGCTTTCACTGTTATGTCATTCTCACATTGTCTTTGGGCCTCTCTTCTTACTTGAGCATATTCTTTTCTGGCTCTACAACTGCTCTCCTTATTTTCCTGGGTCCTTTGCCTTCTATACTTCTTCCATTTTCTAGCACACTTGGTTTTAGCTTCCCTGCACCTTTGGGTGAACCACGGGCTCATCCTGGCTTTTTCGTTATTCCTGTTGCCCTTGGGTACAAACCTGTCCTCAGCTTCTTTGCATATTGTTGTCATATATTATATTCCCTCATCTCGTTTACTGACTTCCCTGCCAACTCTTTGTCCCACTGACCCCCATGCAGGAAGTTCTTCATTCCTACGTAGTCCCCTTTCTTGTAGTTTGGCTTCATAAGTCCAGCCCTTCCTGCTTCCCCCTCCACTTGTAACTCTACTATGTAGTCAAAACTCAGAACCACATGGTCACTTGCCCGAAGGGGTCTTTCAATATCTGCACTACTCAAAGTGAATACTAGGTAGTGTCTGGTAGTGTCCCTTACATGTTGGTACATGAGATTTTCCAGTACCACCTCCACCATCTTAGCCCTCCATGTTTCTTGGCCCACACGTGGCTCTAGGTTCTCCCAATCAATTTCCTCACATAAGCCATTCTGGCCACTTTAGCCAGTGTGTCAACCATCACTCTGGGGGCTGTAAGTGTGGATTGTGGTCTGTTTTGGGATAGCATGCTTTGTTAGGTAAGACACATATGCAACAGTTAGACAACTTTATTCCGAAACGTTTCGCCTACACAGTAGGCTTCTTCAGTCGAATACAGAAAGTAGGCAGGAACAGTAGAGATGTGAAGACGATGTAATCAGTCCATCACCCTTAAAGTCGTAGAATTTGAGGTTGTCAGTCCCTCGGCCTGGAGAAGTTCAGTTCCATAGTCAGGAACTATCTGAGATAGTTCCTGACTATGGAACTGAACTTCTCCAGGCCGAGGGACTGACAACCTCAAATTCTACGACTTTAAGGGTGATGGACTGATTACATCGTCTTCACATCTCTACTGTTCCTGCCTACTTTCTGTATTCGACTGAAGAAGCCTACTGTGTAGGCGAAACGTTTCGGAATAAAGTTGTCTAACTGTTGCATATGTGTCTTACCTAACAACCTGTCGGTATTGTATACCATTTTGATGTTCATAGCATGCTTTGTTGTGGTGCTCTGGGGATGGTTCTGTGTGTGTGTTTGCTCTTGTTGCTCTGCCCTGCTCTAGTTATCCTCTGCTGATTCTGTCCTTGTCTCTCTTCCCAGCTCCTTTCGCTTTTTTTTCGTTCCCTCAGCTGCTGTTGTTCTGTTTTTGTTCTGTCTCGGTCTAGGAACACTGTCTTGTATGCTGACGATTCCTTCAGCCATGGTTTCTCTTGCAGGACTCTGTTTCTCACTGTTTCTGTCTTGAAAATCAGCTTGACTGGCCGTTTTCTCCCCTTCACATACCCCCCTATTCCCTGAAAATATACTATCTCAGACATGTCCTCTTCGTCTATTTCTTTGATGATTTTTTCAGTCTTTCTTCCTGCCGTCTTTTGTTGTTGTCCTTAACTAACTCTCCTGAAGCCTGTGAATAAACACTGACCTCTCCCTCTCCTCCTCCCATTGCCTTTCCTTTTGTGTCTCTGATTCCCATTTGTGTGTGGCCAATCTCTCCCTATTGTTTTCCAGTAGCTCTCAGTGGCATGGTCGCACTTCTGTATGTGTCCTGTCCCCCTCTGCACCCTCACCCCCCTCCCAACCACCACCCCTACTCCCAGTCGCTCTCCCCCTTCATTCCTCGGCCCTGCTTGGTGGGGTGATAGGGCTTTAGCGTAAATTACGTCTCCTTCCTTGCTGTTGGGCTCCTTGTTCAGTAGGGGTGTACCAGCTTTAGACTTTATATTTCCTCTGGACCATTACCCTGTGGCTCGCTTCAGCCTATTTACCTCAAATTCTAGGGCCCTTATCCTGGGGAGAAGAAGAAATGGGTGTCACAAGTTGAAGCTGCAGTAGGTAACAGCTCGTAGCTTGTTAATAAAGTTAGGAATCCTTAACCTGTAAATAGCTTCTCAATAAAGCTAGGTATCCTTATTAACCTTGTCAAACCCTGTGTAAAGAGAGAGAGAGAGAGAGAGAGAGAGAGAGAGAGAGAGAGAGAGAGAGAGAGAGAGAGAGCGGATGGGGAGAAGAGTGGTAGGCCCAGGAGAGGATAGTGGGGGTTCGTGGAGGAGGTGGATTAGGGGTTAGAGGTAAGGAGGGGGATCGGGAGTCATAGAGGAGTAGGGAGGGAGGAGGGGTAGTCCCTAACGGTCAGAAGGAAGCTGTTGGATTAGTGAGTATGTGTGTTCGCTTGTGCATATTTACGATTCCTTATGTACCCACATATGTACTACATATATACCCAATCCCTATCATGCATACGTAGGCATCCTACCAAGGTTATCTATATTCCTTTTCCTACCAAGTTTGTGTGTGTGCGTGTGTGTATACTGTCTGTGAGCGTTAGCTGTCGCCAGCCTTCTTATGATTTAAATAAGTCATGCTGGTAGACTTTTTGAGTTATCCGAGGGTCTCTACACATATGCTGCTATGTACAATAACTTATACACTCTACTCGTGTATACCTGAATAAGTTTACTTACTGAATAACTTCTTGCTGCCCCAATTAATCCCTCCCCAGTTCTTCTCCTTTACTAAGTGTTAATTAAGTGCTCTAAGTATGATATTCAACTCTCTAGTGCAGGGTTAATGGCCTTCAGCTATCAGTAATCCAGGGCCAGACCCACCTCCCTCACTGCAACCAAAAAAAGGCTTTGTACTTTCCGTCTGACAGAAGCTGACATCTGGCTCCTCTCATGCGCTGCACGAGGCTTCACGTTTGCTCCTGCTTCTTCTTTTTCATCTTCACTGTATTCACTATACACTGTATTCACTAACTCATCTATCGCTGTATTCACTATACACTGTATTCACTAACTCATCTATCACTGTGTTCACTATACACTGTATTCTCTAACTCATCTATCCTTATCTCCCTGGCTTGGGTCGCACTTATTATGTGTATTGTGTGTGTGTGTGTGTGTGTGTGTGTGTGTGTGTGTGTGTGTGTGTGTGTGTGTGTGTGTGTGTGTGTGTGTGTGTGTGTGTGTGTGTGTGTGTGTGTACTCACCTAATTGTGTTTGCAGGGGTCGAGACTCAGCTTCTGGCCCCGCCTCTTCACTGACCGCTACTGGGTTCTCCCTCTTCCTGCTCCATGAGCTTTATCATACCTCGTTTTGAAACTATGTATGGTTCCTTCCTCCACTACATCACTTGCTAGACTATTCCACTTCCTAACAACTCTGTGGATGAAGAAATACTTCCTAACATCCCTTTGGCTCATCTGAGTCTTCAACTTCCAATTGTGACCCCTTGTTTCTGTGTCCCATCTTTGGAACATCATGTCTCTGTCCACCTTATTTATTCCATGCAGTATTTTGTATGTCGTTATCATGTCACGCCTGACCCTCCTGTCCTTCAGTGTCGTCAGACAGAGTTCACTTAACCTTTCTTAGCAGGGCATTCCCCTTAGCTCTGTAACCAGCCTTGTTGCAAACCTTTGCACTTTCTCTAATTTCTTGATGTGCTTGACCATGTGTGGGTTCCAAGCTGGTGCTGCGTACTCCAGTATGAGCCTGACGTACACACTGTAAAGAGTCTTGAATGATTCCTTACTGAGGTATCGGAACGCTAATCTCAGGTTTGCAAGGCGCCCATATGCCGCAGCAGTTATTTGGTTAATGTAGGCTTACGGCGACGTGCTCGGTGTTATACTCACCCCCAGATCTTTCTCCTTGAGTGAGGTTTGCAGTCTTTGGCCGCCTAGCCTATACTCTGTCTGCGATCTTCTTTGCCCTTCCGCGATCTTCATGACTTTGCATTTGACGGGGTTAAATTCTAAGAGCCAGTTGCTCGACTACGCATCCAGCATGTCCAGGTCTCTTTCTAGACCTGTGTGCGTGTGTGTGTGTGTGTGTGTGTGTGTGTGTGTGTGTGTGTGTGTGTGTGTGTGTGTGTGTGTGTGTGTGTGTGTGTGTGTGTGTGTGTGTACCAAATTGTGGTTGCGGGGGTTGAATCTCATCACTCAGTTCCGCCTCTTGACTACATAAAGTTTTACTGCCTCCTTACCTCGTGGGCTCTGTCATACTTGTAAGTAAAACTGTGTATGAAGTCTACTTCGAGTAGTTTCTTGTTTATATCGTCTCATTTACAGATTGGGCAGCGGGGGCGGTAACCCCCCGGAATTACCTTCAGGTATTCTGACCTCTCTGAAACTGAATAAGTATTTACCAAAGCTATTCTGGAAAGTTGTTATTGTTTTCTCCTTGGTTTTCTTATCATCTAACATCAGCCGTCTCTCAACTGTCCTGGCTTTGTCGCAAACTTTTGTGCTTTCTATAGTTGCTTTTCATGTTTGATCATGCACTCAGCCCCACCCCCAGACTCGTGGAATTCTGGGTTCGTTGAGAACTGCAAGAAACGTCTCTCACGGGACCTAAGTATGCTATGGAAAAGGAGCATAGACACAGGTGAGATTCCACAGTTACTAAAAACAACGGATATAGCCTCACTCCATAAAGGTGGCAGCAAAGCTAAGAACTATAGACCAATAGCTTTAATGTCCCATATCATAAAAATCTTTGAAAGAGTTTTAAGAAGGAGGACAGCAAATCGCTTGGACTCTCAACAATTGCACAATCCACGGCAACATGGGTTCACAGCAGGTCTCTCCTGCCTCTCGCAACTACTGGATCACAATGGATGCACTTGGATGCATTGGAAAACAAACGGAATGCAGATGTAGTATACACAGATTTTGCAAAAGCCTTTGAGAAGCGCGATAATGGTGTAATAGCACACAAAATGCATGCCAAAGAGATAACTGGCAAAGTAGGCAGATGGATCTTCAACTTTCTAACCAATCGAACATAAAGAGTAGTGGTAAACAGAGTTAAATCGGAAGCTGCCGTAGTGAAGAGCTCTGTTCCACAAAGCACAGTACTTGCCCCCATTCTGTTCCTCATTCTCATATCAGACATAGACAGAAATGTAAACCATAGCACCGTATCATCCTTTGCAGACGATACTAAGATCTGCATGAGAATGTCATCCATTGAGGACACAGCAGATCTCCAAGAAGATATAAACCAAGCTTTCCAACCGGCAACGGAGAATAACATGATGCTCAATGAAGACAAATTCCAACTACTCCGTTATGGAAAACTGGAGGAAATAATAGCTACAACTGAGTGTACTACAAACTCTAATCACGCAATTCAGCGGAAAAGTAACGTGAAGGACCTGGGAGTGGTAATGTCTGAGGATCTCACCTTCAAGGATAACAACAGTGTCATTATCACATCTGCAATGAAACTCATAGGATGCATAATGAGAACATTCAAGACAAGAGATGCCAAGTCAATGATGGTCCTCTTTAAATCACTTGTTCTCGCTAGGCTGGAATATTGTTGCACATTAACATCTCTATTCAAGGCAGGTGAAATTGCAGATCTAAAGAATGCACATGTAAGTTCTATCAAACACCTTAACTACTGGGAATGCGTGGAAGCACTTGACTTGTACTCACTGGAGCGCAGGCGAGAGAGATACATCATAATCTACACCTGGAAGATTCTGGAGGGACTGGTCCCTAATCTGCACACAGAAATCACTCCCTACGAAAGCGAAAGACTTGCCAGGCGATGCAACATACGCATAATGAAAAGTACGGCCACCATTAGTACACTAAGAGAAAACACACTGTTCAACAGCCTCCCACCAGCCATAAGGGGCATTACCAATAGACCCCTGGTTGTCTTCAAGAAGGAGCTGGACAGATACCAGAAGTGGGTGCCGGATCAGCCGAGCTGTGGCTCGTACGTTGGACTACGTGCGGCCTGCAGTAGCAGCCTCGTTGATCAGGTCCTGATCCACCACGAGGCCTGGTCATGGACCGGGCAGCGGGGGCGTTGATCCCCGGAATACCCTCCAGGTAGACTCCAGGTAGGTACGATCTTCTATCTGGTGTATGCTGTATAAGAGCTCGGATGTACGTTATATATCTTGTTAAGATTCCAGAATATATTCGTTATATTCTGTAATTCCATTGAATAAAAGTGCGTCTACTGCAAGTGCTTTATCAGTTTGTTTTACATTTTTATATTAATATTAATGAAGGCATAATGATGGTGTTTGGTGGCGAGGCTAAAGTTTGTCATCAACTATCGTAGTTGTATTTATTATGTTCACTTTAATCCCTTTCTAACAATCTATCACCATTTGTGAACAAAATATAAAATATATTTTTTTTTTTTGTGATTTTTTGGGAGTGGATTTGATGCCTCATCTTCTATCAGCCAATGTGGAAATTTTCTGAGATATATTTCCTTTGTTTTAAATTTTGGAGCTATTTTGTCGACTGTTTTCTGACTTTCAGTATTATACTGACACATTGGTTTTGTGAAGGCAGCACTAGATGATAAGTCACGTCACTCTCACTACCACCGTGTTTGGTCATGTCTCTACCTCCACCATAATATTTTTTACTTACGTCTCTATAACATTCATCATTTAGGTCCACGATTTTGTTATTAGCCAATAACAAAATCGTGGATAAGTATTGTTAATCGAATGTCAAAACACCTTTTTGGATATCAGATCAACCTGTGTATGTGTGTGTGTGAGTGTGTGTGTGTGTGTGTGTGGTCCTCTCTCTACCTGCTCCATGAGCTTTTATACCTCTTCTTAAAGCTATGTATGGTACCTGCCTCCACTACATCGCTCCCCAGACTGTTCCACTTCCTGACCACTCTATAACTTAAGAACTGCTTCCTAGCATCCCTGTGACTCGTCTGAGTCTTCAACTTCCAAGAGTGACCCCTTGTTTCTGTGTCCCCTCTCTGGAACATCTTGTCTCTGTCCACCTTGTCTATTCCACGCAGTATTTTGTATGTCGTTATTATGTCTCCTTATCCCTCCTGTCCTCCAGTGCCGTCAGGCCGATTTCCCACAACCTTTCGTCAAAGGACATTCCCCTTAGCTCTGGAACTAACCTTGTCGCAAACCTTTGCACTTTCCCTAATTTCTTAACGTGCTTGACCCGGTGCGGGTTCCAAACTGGTGTTGCATATCCCAGTATGGGCCTGACGTACACAGTGTACAGTGTCTTGAAAGATTCATTACTTAGGTATCGGAATGCTAATCTCAGATTTGCCAGGCGCCCATATGCTGCAGCAGTTATCTGGTGGATGTGTGCTTCCGGAGACGTGCTCGGTGTTATAATAACGCCAAGATCTTTCTCCTTGAGCGAGGTTTGCAGTCGTTGGCTACCTAGCCTATACTCTGTCTGCAGTCTTCTTTGCCTTTCTCCAATCTTCATGAATTTGCATTTGGCAGGGTTGAATTCGAGAAGCCAGTTGCTGGACCACGTGTCCAGCCTGTTCAGGTCTCTTTGAAGGTCTGCTTGATCCTCATCTGATTTAATTCTCCTCATTAACTTCACATCATCTGCGAACAGGGACACGTCTGAGTCTAACCCTTCCATCATGTCATTCACGTATACCAAAAAGAGCACTGGTCCTAGGACCGACCCCTGTGGGACCCCGCTCGTCACAGGTGCTCACTGTGATACCTCATCACGCACCATGACTCGTTGTTGCCTCCCTGTCAGGTATTCTATGATATATTGAAGTGCCTTTCCTGTTATACGCGCCTGATCCTCTAGTTTCTGCACTAATCTCTTGTGAAGAACTGTGTCGAAGGCCTTCTTGCAGTCCAAGAAGATGCAATCAACCCACCCTTCTCTCTCGTCTCATACTTCTGTTACTTTATCATAAAACTCCAGAAGGTTTGTGACACAGGATTTGCCTTCCATGAAACCGTGCTGGTTGTCATTTATACTTTTGTTCCATTCCAGGTGCTCCACCACTCTCCTCCTGATAATCTTCTCCATGACTTTGCATACTATACACGTCAGTGACACTGCTCTGTAGTTTAGTGCCTCTTTTCTGTCTCCTTTTTTTAAAATGGGAACAACATTTGCTGTCTTCCATACCTCAGGTAGTTGCTCAGTTTCAAGGGATGTGTTGAAGATTGTGGTTAATGGGACACACAGCATTTCTGCTCCCTCTCTAAGGACCCATGGGGAGATGTTGTCCGGTCCCATTGCCTTTGAGGTGTCAAGGTCACTTAGCAGCTTTTTCACCTCCTCCTTAGTTGTGTGTATGTCATCCAGCACTTGTTGGTGTATTCACTGTTGGTGTCCCTATCTGTCCTGTCTTCCCAGAGTCCTTCCTGTCTCCACAGTGAATACTTCCTTAAATCTCTTGTTGAACTCCTCACATACCTCTTCATCGTTTTGTGTGAGCTCCCCACCTTCTTTCCTCAGCCTGATCACCTGGTCTTTGACTGTTGTCTTTCTCCTAATGTGGCTATACAGCAGTTTCGGGTCAGACTTGACTTTTGATGCAATGTCGTTTTCATACTGTCGCTGGGTGGGAGTCCCTCCTTATCTGTGCATACTCGTTTCTGGTTCTTCGATTGACCTCCTTATTTTCCTGGGTCCTTCGCCTTCTGTACCTCTTCCATTCTCTATTACACTTAGTTTCTGCCTCTCTACACATTTGTGTAAATGAAGGACTCACTTTGGTCTTCCCATTGATTCTGTTGCCCTTGAGAACAAATCTTTCCTCTGCCTCCTTACATTTTGTTGCTACATATTTCATCATTTCGTTCACTGACTTTCCTACCAGCTCTCTGTCCCACTGAACCTTCCGCAGGAAGTTTCTCATACCTGTGTAGTCCCCCCTTTTATAGTTTGGCTTTTCCCACTCTACTCCTGCTACCCTCTCCACTTACAGCTCTACTATGTAATCAAAACTCGGAACCAGGTGATCGCTAACTCCAAGGGGCCTCTCATATGTGATGTTCTCAATGTCTGAACTGCTCAGGGTGAACACAAGGTACCGTCTTGCTGGATCATCCTCCCCTCTCTCTCTGGTAGTGTCCCTGACGTGTTGATGCATGAGGTTTTCCAGTACCACATCCATCATCTTGGCTCTCTATGTGTAAGGACCCCCGTGAGGCTCCAGGTTTTCCCAGTCGATCTCCCTATGGTTTAAATGACCCATAACCAGTGACCTTGCTCTGCACGATTGAGCTCTTCGTGCCACCTCAGCCAATGTGTCCACCACCACTCTGTTGTTCTCCTCATATTCCTCTCTTGGCCTCCTGCAGTTCTGTGGTGGGTTATACATCACTGCAATGACTACCTTATGTTCCCTAGACTGAATTGTAGCTACTATGTAGTCCCTTTCTCCAATCTCGCCCACGCCTTCCGTTTCCTCAAAACTCCAACGGTTCTTCATGGATAGTGCAACCCCTCCTCCCCCCTCTGCTCCTTCTGTCTTTCCTCAGGATCTGACATCCCGGTGGGAAGACTGCATCTGTTATTGTCTCAGTAAGTTTCGTTTCTGTGATTGCTATGATGTCTGGGAACTTCTCATGCTACTCCTCGTATTTACTTGATAATCCATCTGCGTTCGTGTACCACACCTTCAACTTCTTATCTATCACGGTGGTCCTGGGAAAATGTTGGGGTTGAGGGAGCGAGAGCCCTGAAGGGGGGCCTATGGGGCTGTTTAATGTGGGTGGGGTGTGTGTGTGCGTGTGTGTGTGTGTGTGTGTGTGTGTGTGTGTGTGTGTGTGTGTGTGTGTGTGTGTGTGTGTGTGTGTGTGTGTGTGTGTGTGTGTGTGTGTGTGTGTGTGTGTGTGTGTGTGTGTGTGTGTGTGTGTGTGTGTGTGTGTGTGTGTGCGTGTGTGTGTGTGTATGCATGTGAGGGGGAGGAGAAGGATGTACTCACCAAATTGTGGTTGCGAGTGGGTTCCAGACTGGTGCTACATATTTCAATATAGGCCTGACATACACGGTGTACAGAGTCATGAACGATTCCTTACTGAAGTGTCGGAACGCTATTCTTAGGTTTGCTAGGCGCCCATATGATGCAGGTTATTAGGCTGATGTGCGCCTCAGAGATGTGCTCGATATTATACTCATCCCAAGATTCTTTTCCTTGAGCGAGATTTGCAGTCTTTGGCCCCTTAGCCTGTACTCTATCTGGCGTCTTCTATGCCATTCCCAATTTTCATGACTTTGCACTGGTGGGGTTAAACTCCAGGAGCCAGTTTCTGAACCAGACTTGCAGCCTGTCCAGATCCTTTTGTAGTCCCACTTGATCCTCATTCACCTGAATTCTCCTCATTAGCTTCACATTGTCTGCAAACAGGGACACTTTTGAATCTATTCCTATCCTCATGTCATTCATATGTACCAGAAACAACACCTGCCCTAGGACTGACCTCTGCGGAACCCCGCTAGTCACATTCACCCACTCTGACAACTCGCCATGTACCATGACTCGTTGTTGTCTTCCTGTCATGTATTCTCTGATCCATTGTAGAGCGTTTCCTGTTATACCAGCCTGATTCCCTAGATTTTACACTAATCTCTTGCGTGAAACTGTCGAAAGCCTTCTTACAGTCCAAGAAAATGTAATCTACTCATCCCTCTATCTACTGTCTTACTTCCGTCACCTTGTAAAACTCCTGTAGGTTTGTGACACAGGATTTCCCTTCCCTGAAACAGTGCTGCTTGTCGTGTATAAGTTCATTCCTTTCCGGGCGCTCCACCACTCTTTTCTTGATAATCTTCTCCATGACCTTGCACACTATAAATGTCAGTGACACTGTTCTGTAGTTTAATGCTGCATGTCTGTCTCCTTTCATAAAAACTGGAACTACATTTGCTGTCTTCACACTTTAGGTAGTGGCCCTATTTCGATAGATGTGTTGAAGATTGTTGCTAGTAGCACATACAGCACCTCTGCTCCCTCTCTCGCAGGATCCACGGAGAGATGTTGTCTGGTCCCACCGCCTTCGAGGTATCTTGTTCACAAATAACAAAAAAAGGCACAATACCGTGACTGGAACGATACACAAATAACCCGCACATAAAAGAGAGAAGCTTACGACGACGTTTCGGTCCACCATTCTGGCTTACTGGAATCCCTTCTGTCTCCACTGAAAATAATTCCTTAAATCTTGTGTTAAGCTCTTCACATACTCGTCGGTCGTTTCTTGTGAACTCCCCTCCGTCTTTCCTCAGCCTAATTACCTGGTCCTTTACTGTTGTTTTTCTCCTGATGTGACTGTCGAACAGCTTCGGGTCATACTTGCCTTTTGTTGCTATGTCATTTTTGTATTGTCGCTGGGCCTCCCTCCTCATCTGTGCATATTCGCTTCTGTCTTTTCTACTAATCTCTTTATTTATCTGGTCCTTTGTCTTCTGTTCTTTTTCTATTCCCTAGCACTTAGTTTTGGCCTCTCTACACCTCTGGGTGAACCAAGGGATCGTTCTGTGTATGTGTGTGTGTGTGTGCATTTGTGTGTGTGTGTGTGTGTGTGTGTGTGTGTGTGTGTGTGTGTGTGTGTGTGTGTGTGTGTGTGTGTGTGTGTGTGTGTGTGTGTGTGTGTGTGTGTACTCACCTAGTTGTACTCACCTAGTTGAGGTTGCAGGGGTCGAGTCCAAACTCCTGGCCCCGCCTCTTCACTGGACGCCACTGGGTCACTCTCCCTGAACTGTGAGCTTTATCATACCTCTGCTTAAAGCTATGTATGGATCCTGTCTCCACTACATCGCTTCCCAAACTATTCCACTTCCTGACTACTCTGTGGCTGAAGAAATACTTCCTAACATCCCTGTGATTCATCTGTGTCTTCAGCTTCCAACTGTGTACCCTTGTTGCTGTGTCCCATCTCTTGAACATCCTGTCTTTGTCCACCTTCTCAATTCCTCTCAGTATTTTGCATGTCGTTATCATGTCCCCCCTATCTTTCCTGTGCCGCATACTCCAATATGGGCCTAACGTACACGGTGTACAGGGTCCTGAACGATTCCTTATTAAGATGTCGGAATGCTGTTCTGAGGTTTGCCAGGCGCCCATATGCTGCAGCAGTTATTTGGTTGACGTGCACTTCAGATGTGCCTGGTGTGTGTGTGTGTGTGTGTGTGTGTGTGTGTGTGTGTGTGTGTGTGTGTGTGTGTGTGTGTGTGTGAATGTGTGTGTGTGTCAGTATGCACAGTGTCAAAATATATTCACTTTTGATTAGGCGACTTTCAAAGCTAAATCTCATTGAAAGTTTAGGATGTGGGAGTACTGTATTTGGGGAGAGAGAGAGAGAGAGAGAGAGAGAGAGAGAGAGAGAGAGAGAGAGAGAGAGAGAGAGAGAGAGAGAGAGAGAGAGAGAGAGAGAGAGAGAGAGAAAGAGAGAGAGAGAGAGAGAGATAGAGCAAACAAATATTTTCTATGTAATTTTACGAAGGTTGTGTCCCCTAGTGGCTCTCCAGGCTGTAGAGAGAACTTTTGAAATAAGTTAGACTTTAATATCGCACCAGTGGCTGCGACTGCCGACCAGCCAGGACACCTTTTCAATTGGAAAGCTCGATATGGTGCGAGAGTTTGTGTTTATTCTAAGGCGGAAATGACGACATCGATAGAGGTCATTTAACCCGTAACGCATAGGCGCACTGACCGAAGGGGAAGGGGGTGAACACCCCCCATTAGCGAAACTCTCTAACAAGCATGGTGAAGAATTCACATGTTTTGGGGAGGAAATGACGGCCTCAGGAGATGTTATTTCCACACTGTCGCACATGTGGCAGTCAATGGCACCCCGTGTGCGATATTTTTCAAACGAGAGGAAAGTATCAAGCAATGCTAAGGCGCAGAAACGACGACTCCATGAAAGAACGACTATTAACACCGCCACCACATCACCACCTTGGCTTCCTGCCTGCCTCTCTCACTCCCATTTAACCGCCCAGTGTTGGTGGGTGGCGGCGTGAGGGTGAGATTGTGATAATGATGGTGCTTGCTCGGCACCTACCAATATAAAATAAACAAGACGTCTTCATTCACAGCACGAACTGTAGCGCAGAGATGGTGACTGATGCTACCTGTGTGTGTGTGTGTGTGTGTGTGTGTGTGTGTGTGTGTGTGTGTGTGTGTGTGTGTGTGTGTGTGTGTATGGAAACAGTACGGATGGGGGCCGGGGTGACGGAGAAAGGAGTACCGTTCTAGCCTCGTCTCACCCCTCCTAGCCTCGACAAATCTCTCCTAGCCTCGACGCACCCCTAATGGCCTCGACTCAACCCACATAACCTCTAGCCTCGACACCCCCCCCTCTTAGCCTCAACCCACCCGTCCTAGCTTTGACCCACCCGTCCTAGCTTCGACCCACCCGTCCTAGCTTCGATCCACCCGTCCTAGCTTCGATCCACCCCTTATAAACCCATCCCTCAAAGCCTCACCCTCTCCCTCCTAGCCACGACCAGCCTCACTAAGCATGGCCCCATACCACCTAGCCACGCTTCACTCCACCGAGCTTCGGCCCACCAGCTCTGCATTTCAATACGAAGAGTATTTCCACACTCGGTGCATTGACAGAGAATAGATCTGTCAATTCATTTAAATGTCAAAAGCGCCTTCAAACACCCAGCATTGATAGCTAATAAATCTGTCCTTCCAATGCAGTCAAAATAGTTCATGCCATTCCAGCCAACGCACTCAACTGCACCAAAATATCAGTCAGTAAATCAGCCAGCCAATCAGCCAGTCAGTCAGTTAATTATATAATCGTTTATATAATTCGTAGCAACACAAATTATCAGCATTTTTAATCAAATTTGCTCTGAACCGCATTTTATGGAAAAAATGTACGAAATCTAAATATTTCATATTTTTCATTCATTTTCAGGAAAAAAGTAATGAAATTTTAAATATATATATATATATGTATATATATATATATATATATATATATATATATATATATATATATATATATATATATATATATATATATATATATATATATATATATATATATTATTGAAACCACGAGCGAGTGGTATTGAATCAATAACAACACTGTGACTAGCCGAGAATTCGAACACATGTCGCTTTCGCCCACCTCATGGTGAGCAAAAGCCACATTCTCTAACTCACAGGCTCACGCAATCCTACAAGAATCAAGCACCCAGCAGAGCTAGATGTTTTACCTTGATCCGAGGATATACGGCGGTGTGGGAGCCCCTGAGCTAATTTCATTCTAATCCGTTGGGTGTAATAGCCTTCAGGAGTTAGTGAAATCTAGTGGAGTGAATGAGTGAGGGAGAGAGAGAGAGAGAGGGGGGGGGAAGGTACAACAAGTGCTCCTAGGCGTACCAGTGGCCATTACCAGAAGTATGAATATTAAAACAGTACAAAAATCTCACAAGCATTGATATTGTGATAGCCTAAACGAAATTAACGTGGCAATAATAAAAACTCGGTCATATTCTGCTATGATATCAGTAACTTTACATACATAAATATATTGTCACTCCCTCACTCATTCACTTGCTTGAACATCCTCCTCTTTCCTGCAATTTTGCATGCTAATGATGATGTGTTGATTGCAACACAAAGGGCCTGGAGCTATCACTCTACTGCCCCCTTGGTTGTTCTGCATCCTGTATCGCTTGGTTTGCGATATTTGTATAATATATATATATATATATATATATATATATATATATATATATATATATATATATATATATATATATATATATATATATATATATATATATATATATATATATGTCGTGCCGAATATGTAAAACTGGTCAATTAGCAAGAACTCATTTAAAGTTAAGTCCTTTCTAAAATTTTCTCTTATACGTTTAAAGATATATTTTTTTCATTAATGTTAATGTAAAAAAATTTAATTTAGCACCAAAAGAATCTTAGAAAACTTACCTAACCTTATTATAACAAGAACAATTTATTTTAGCCTAACCCAACTATATATATTTTAGATTTGTTTACAATAATTTAATAATAAACAAACACAGTGAAATATATTTTTTTCGTTAGGTTCAGAATGATTTTGGCGAAATTATTGCATACACAAATTTTCACTTGTCCTATATGGCAAGATGAGCGTTGCTGTTTAAGCCAAGATCGCAAGTTCTGCCTATTCGGCACGACATATATAAACATTTATATATATATATATATATATATATATATATATATATATATATATATATATATATATATATATATATATATATATATATATATATATATATATATATATATATATATATATATATATATATATAAGCAGTGAAGAGTTTTTAAGAGGATAGTGAGACTCAAGTTAGAGTATGTAGGAAAGAGGGAAATTATTTCCCAGTAAAAGTAGGCCTTAGACAAGGATGTGTGATGTCTCCGTGGTTGTTAAATATATTTATAGATGGGGTTGTAAGAGAAGTAAATGCGAGGGTCTTGGCAAGAGGCGTGGAGTTAAAAGATAAAGAATCACACATAAAGTGGGAGTTGTCACAGTTGCTCTTTGCTGATGACACTGTGCCCTTGGGAGATTCTGAAGAGAAGTTGCAGAGATTGGTGGATGAATTTGGTAAGGTATGCAAAAGAAGAAAATTAAAAGTGAATACAGAGTAAATTAAAAGTGAATACAGAGTAAGGTTATGAGGATAACAAAAAGATTAGGTGATGAAAGATTGGATATCAGATTGGAGGGAGAGAGTATGGAGGAGGTGAATGTATTCAGATATTTGGGAGTGAACGTGTCAGCGGATGGGTCTATGAAAGATGAGGTGAATCATAGAACTGATGAGGGGAAAAGGGTGAGTGGTGCACTTAGGAGTCTGTGGAGACAAAGAACTTTGTCCTTGGAGGCAAAGAGGGGAATGTATGAAAGTATAGTTTTACCAACGCTCTTATATGGATGTGAAGCATGGGTGATGAATGTTGCAGCGAGGAGAAGGCTGGAGGCAGTGGAGATGTCATGTCTGAGGGCAATGTGTGGTGTGAATATAATGCAGAGAATTCGTAGTTTGGAAGTTAGTAGGAGGTGCGGGATTACCAAAACTGTTGTCCACAGGGCTGAGGAAGGGTTGTTGAGGTGGTTCGGACATGTAGAGAGAATGGAGCGAAACAGAATGACTTCAAGAGTGCATCAGTCTGTAGTGGAAGGAAGGCGGGGTAGGGGTCGGCCTAGGAGAGGTTGGAGAGAGGGGGTAAAGGAGGATTTGTGTGCGAGGGGCTTGGACTTCCAGCAGGCATGCGTGAGGGTGTTTGATAGGAGTGAATGGAGACAAATGGTTTTTAATACTTGACGTGCTGTTGGAGTGTGAGCAAAGTAACATTTATGAAGGGGTTCAGGGAAACCGGCAGGCCGGACTTGAGTCCTGGAGATGGGAAGTACAGTGCCTGCACTCTGAAGGAGGGGTGTTAATGTTGCAGTTTAAAAACTGTAGTGTAAAGCACCCTTCTGGCAAGACAGTGATGGAGTGAATGATGGTGAAAGTTTTTCTTTTTCGGGCTGCCCTGCCTTGGTGGGAATCGGCCAGTGTGATAATATATATATATGTATATATATATATATATATATATATATATATATATATATATATATATATATATATATATATATATATATATATATATATATATATATATATATTGAAGTAGTAGGTTGGTAGACAGCAACCACCCAGGAAAGTACTACCGTCCTGCCAGATGACTGTGAAACAAAAACCTGTAACTGTTTTGCATGATGGTAGGATTGCTGGTTTCTTTTTCTGTCTCATAAACACGCTAGATAACAGGGATATCTTGCTACTCCTACTTACACTTTGGTCACACTTCACAGACACGCACATGCATATATATATATACATACATCTAGGTTTTTCTCCTTTTTCTAAATAGCTCTTCTTTTTTATTTCTTCTATTGTCCATGGGGAAGTGGAAAAGAATCTTTCCTCCGTAAGCCATGCGTGTCGTATGAGGCGACTAAAATGCCGGGAGCAATGGGCTAGTAACCCCTTCTCCTGTATACATTTACTAAAAAAGAGAAGAAGAAAAACTTTATAAAACTGGGATGCTTAAATGTGCGTGGATGTAGTGCGGATGACAAGAAACAGATGATTGCTGATGTTATGAATGAAAAGAAGTTGGATGTCCTGGCTCTAAGCGAAACAAAGCTGAAGGGGGTAGGAGAGTTTCAGTGGGGGGAAATAAATGGGATTAAATCTGGAGTATCTGAGAGAGTTAGAGCAAAGGAAGGGGTAGCAGTAATGTTAAATGATCAGTTATAGAAGGAGAAAAGAGAATATGAATGTGTAAATTCAAGAATTATGTGGATTAAAGTAAAGGTTGGATGCGAGAAGTGGGTCATAGTAAGCGTGTATGCACCTGGAGAAGAGAGGAATGCAGAGGAGAGAGAGAGATTTTGGGAGATGTTAAGTGAATATATAAGAGCCTTTGAACCAAGTGAGAGAGTAATTGTGGTAGGGGACCTGAATGCTAAAGTAGGAGAAACTTTTAGAGAGGGTGTGGTAGGTAAGTTTGGGGTGCCAGGTGTAAATGATAATGGGAGCCCTTTGATTGAACTTTGTATAGAAAGGGGTTTAGTTATAGGTAATACATATTTTAAGAAAAAGAGGATAAATAAGTATACACGATATGATGTAGGGCGAAATGACAGTAGTTTGTTGGATTATGTATTGGTAGATAAAAGACTGTTGAGTAGACTTCAGGATGTACATGTTTATAGAGGGGCCACAGATATATCAGATCACTTTCTAGTTGTAGCTACACTGAGAGTAAAAGGTAGATGGGATACAAGGAGAATAGAAGCATCAGGGAAGAGAGAGGTGAAGGTTTATAAACTAAAAGAGGAGGCAGTTAGGGAAAGATATAAACAGCTATTGGAGGATAGATGGGCTAATGAGAGCATAGGCAATGGGGTCGAAGAGGTATGGGGTAGGTTTAAAAATGTAGTGTTAGAGTGTTCAGCAGAAGTTTGTGGTTACAGGAAAGTGGGTGCAGGAGGGAAGAGGAGCGATTGGTGGAATGATGATGTAAAGAGAGTAGTAAGGGAGAAAAAGTTAGCATATGAGAAGTTTTTACAAAGTAGAAGTGATGCAAGGAGGGAAGAGTATATGGAGAAAAAGAGAGAGGTTAAGAGAGTGGTGAAGCAATGTAAAAAGAGAGCAAATGAGAGAGTGGGTGAGATGTTATCAACAAATTTTGTTGAAAATAAGAAAAAGTTTTGGAGTGATATTAACAAGTTAAGAAAGCCTAGAGAACAAATGGATTTGTCAGTTAAAAATAGGAGAGAAGAGTTATTAAATGGAGAGTTAGAGGTATTGGGAAGATGGAGGGAATATTTTGAGGAATTGTTAAATGTTGATGAAGATAGGGAAGCTGTGATTTCGTGTATAGGGCAAGGAGGAATAACATCTTGTAGGAGTGAGGAAGAGCCAGTTGTGAGTGTGGGGGAAGTTCGTGAGGTAGTAGGTAAAATGAAAGGGGGTAAGGCAGCCGGGATTGATGGGATAAAGATAGAAATGTTAAAAGCAGGTGGGGATATAGTTTTGGAGTGGTTGGTGCAATTATTTAATAAATGTATGGAAGAGGGTAAGGTACCTAGGGATTGGCAGAGAGCATGCATAGTTCCTTTGTATAAAGGCAAAGGGGATAAAAGAGAGTGCAAAAATTATAGGGGGATAAGTCTGTTGAGTGTACCTGGTAAAGTGTATGGTAGAGTTATAATTGAAAGAATTAAGAGTAAGACGGAGAATAGGATAGCAGATGAACAAGGAGGCTTTAGGAAAGGTAGGGGGTGTGTGGACCAGGTGTTTACAGTGAAACATATAAGTGAACAGTATTTAGATAAGGCTAAAGAGGTCTTTGTGGCATTTATGGATTTGGAAAAGGCATATGACAGGGTGGATAGGGGGGCAATGTGGCAGATGTTGCAAGTGTATGGTGTAGGAGGTAGGTTACTGAAAGCAGTGAAGAGTTTTTACGAGGATAGTGAGGCTCAAGTTAGAGTATGTAGGATAGAGGGAAATTTTTTCCAAGTAAAAGTAGGCCTTAGACAAGGATGTGTGATGTCACCGTGGTTGTTTAATATATTTATAGATGGGGTTGTAAGAGAAGTAAATGCGAGGGTCTTGGCAAGAGGCGTGGAGTTAAAAGATAAAGAATCACACACAAAGTGGGAGTTGTCACAGCTGCTCTTTGCTGATGACACTGTGCTCTTGGGAGATTCTGAAGAGAAGTTGCAGAGATTGGTGGATGAATTTGGTAGGGTGTGCAAAAGAAGAAAATTAAAGGTGAATACAGGAAAGAGTAAGGTTATGAGGATAACAAAAAGATTAGGTGATGATAGATTGGATATCAGATTGGAGGGAGAGAGTATGGAGGAGGTGAACGTATTCAGATATTTGGGAGTGGACGTGTCAGAGGATGGGTCTATAAAAGATGAGGTGAATCATAGAATTGATGAGGGAAAAAGAGTGAGTGGTGCACTTAGGAGTCTGTGGAGACAAAGAACTTTGTCCTTGGAGGCAAAGAGGGGAATGTATGAGAGCATAGTTTTACCAACGCTCTTATATGGGTGTGAAGCGTGGGTGATGAATGTTGCAGCGAGGAGAAGGCTGGAGGCAGTGGAGATGTCATGTCTGAGGGCAATGTGTGGTGTGAATATAATGCAGAGAATTCGTAGTTTGGAAGTTAGGAGGAGGTGCGGGATTACCAAAACTGTTGTCCAGAGGGCTGAGGAAGGGTTGTTGAGGTGGTTCGGACATGTAGAGAGAATGGAGCGAAACAGAATGACTTCAAGAGTGTATCAGTCTGTAGTGGAAGGAAGGCGGGGTAGGGGTCGGCCTAGGAAAGGTTGGAGGGAGGGGGTAAAGGAGGTTTTGTGTGCGAGGGGCACTGCAGGCATGTGAGCGTGTTTGATAGGAGTGAATGGAGACAAATGGTTTTTAATACTTGACGTGCTGTTGGAGTGTGAGCAAAGTAACATTTATGAAGGGTCCCCGCAGGCCGGACTGGAGATGGGAAGTACAGTGCCTGCACTCTGAAGGAGGGGTGTTAATGTTGCAGTTTAAAAACTGTAGTGTAAAGCTGGCAAGACAGTGATGGAGTGAATGATGGTGAGAGTTTTTCTTTTTCGGGCCACCCTGCCTTGGTGGGAGTCGGCCAGTGTGATAATAAAAAAAAAAAAAAAAAAAAAAATATATATATATATATATATATATATATATATATATATATATATATATATATATATATATATATATATATATATATCAATATATATATATATATCAATATATATATATATATATATATATATATATATATATATATATATATATATATATATATATATATATATATATATATATATATATATATATATATATATATATATATATATATATATATATATATATATATATATATATATATATATATATATATATATATATATATATATATACACACATATATATATATATATATATATATATATATATATATATATATATATATATATATATATATATATATATATATATATATATATATATATATATATATATATATATATATATGCAAAACAACCACTCTGAAAGAATAGAGAAATTCCAAGCGCTTTCGTGACTACTCACATTATCAAGGAACTATGAAAGTGAAGCATCCAAGGAAGCTATAGAAGGGGTGTGGCCAGCACCTCACTATCAGATCCCACAACGGGGATCTGTGTACTCACCTATTTGTACTCACCTATTTGTGGTTGCAGGGGTCGAGTCTTAGCTCCTGGCCCCGCCTCTTCACCGGTTGCTACTGGGCCCTCTCTCTCCCCGCTCCATGAGCTTTATCAAACCTCGTCTTAAAACTGTGTATGGTTCCTGCCTCCACTACGTCATTTTCTAGGCTATTCCACTGCCTTACAACTCTATGACTGAAGAAATACTTCCTAATATCTCTCTGACTCATTTGTGTCTTCAACTTCCAATTGTGGCCTCTTGTTTCTGTGTCCCCTCCCTGGAACATCCTGTCTTTGTCCACCTTGTCTATTCCACGCAGTATTTTATATGTCGTTATCATGTCTCCCCTGACCCTCCTGTCCTCCAGTGTCGTCAGGCCGATTTCCCTTAATCTTTCTTCATAGGACATTCCCCTTAGCTCTGGAACTAACCTTGTGGCAAACCTTTGTACTTTCTCTAGTTTCTTGACGTGCTTTATCAAGTGCGGGTTCCAAACAGGTGCTGCATACTCCAGTATGGGCCTGACATACACGGTGTACAGTGTCTTGAACGATTCCTTACTAAGGTATCGGAATGCTGTTCTCAGGTTTGCCAGGCGCCCATATGCTGCAGCAGTTATCTGATTGATGTGTGCTTCCGGAGACATGCTCGGTGTTATACTCACCCCAAGATCTTTCTCCTTGAGTGAGGTTTGCAGTCTTTGGCCACCTAGCCTATACTCTGTCTGTGGTCTTCTGTGCCCTTCCCCTATCTTCATGACTTTGCATTTGGCAGGATTAAATTCGAGAAGCCATTTGCTGGACCAGGTGTCCAGTCTGTCCAGGTCTCTTTGAAGTCCTGCCTGGTCCTCATCAGATTTAATTCTCCTCATTAACTTCACATCATCTGCAAACAGGGACACTTCTGAGTCTAACCCTTCCATCATGTCGTTCACATATACCAAAAATAGCACTGGTCCTAGGACCGACCCCTGTGGGACCCCGCTCGTCACAGGTGCCCACTGTGATACATCATTACGTACCATGACTCGTTGTTGCCTCCCTGTCAGGTATTCTCTGATCCATTGCAGTGCCCTTCCTGTTATATGCGCCTGATGCTCTAGCTTCTGCACTAATCTCTTGTGAGGAACTGTGTCAAAGGCCTTCTTGCAGTCCAAGAAGATGCAATCAACCCACCCCTCTCTCTCGTGTCTTACTTCTGTTATTTTATCATAAAACTCCAGAAGGTTTGTGACACAGGATTTGCCTTCCGTGAATCCGTGCTGGTTGGCATTTATACTCTTGTTCAGTTCCAGGTGCTCCACCACTCTCCTCCTGATAATCTTCTCCATAATTTTGCATACTATACACGTCAATGACACAGGTCTATAGTTTAGTGCCTCTTTTCTGTCTCCTTTTTTAAAAATGGGAACTACATTTGCCGTCTTCCATACCTCAGGTAGTTGCCCAGTTTCCAGGGACGTGTTGAAGATTGTGGTAAGTGGCACGCACAACATATCTGCTCCCTCTCTAAGGACCCACGGGGAGATGTTGTCCGGTCCCATTGCCTTTGAGGTATCGATGTCCCTTAGCAGTTTCTTCACCTCCTCCTCATCTGTATGTATGTCGTCCAACACTTGTTGGTGTATTCCTTGCTGGTGTCCCCATCTGGTCTGTCCCCCCAGAGTCCTTCCTGTCTCTACTGTAAATACTTCCTTAAATCTCGTGTTGAGCTCCTCACATACCTCTTGATCGTTTCTTGTGAGTTCTCCACCTTCTTTCCTCAGCCTTATCACCTGGTCCTTGACTGTTGTCTTCCTCCTAATGTGGCTATACAGCAGTTTCGGGTCAGATTTGACTTTCGATGCTATGTCGTTTTCATACTGTCGCTGGGCCTCCCTCCTTATCTGTGCATACTCGTTTCTGGCTCTTCTACTAATCTCCTTGTTTTCCTGGGTCCTATGCCTCCTGTACCTTTTCCATTCTCTGTTGCACTTAGTTTTTGCCTCCCTACACCTTCGGGTAAACCAAGGACTCGTTTTGGTCTTCCTATTATTTCTGTTTCCCTTGGGAACAAAACTTTCCTCTGCCTCCTTGCACTTTGTTGCCACATATTCCATCATCTCGTTTACTGATTTTCCTACCATTTCTCTGTCCCACTGAACCTCCTGCAGGAAGTTTCTCATACCTGTGTAGTCCCCCCTTTTATAGTTTGGCCTGTCCCCTTCAGTTCCTGTTACCTTCTCCACTTGTAACTCTACTATATAATCAAAACTCAGAACCACGTGATCGCTAGCTCCAAGGGGCCTCTCGTAAGTGATGTCTTCAATGTCTGAACTGCTCAGGGTGAACACAAGATCCAGTCTTGCTGGCTCATCCTCCCCTCTCTCTCTGGTTGTGTCCCTGACATGTTGATGCATGAGGTTTTCAAGTACCACATCCATCATCTTGGCTCTCCATGTTTCGGGACCCCCATGTGGCTCCAGGTTTTCCCAGTCGATCTCCCTGTGGTTGAAATCGCCCATTACCAGTAACTTTGCTCTGCTCGAGTGAGCTCTTCTTGCCACCTCAGCCAGTGTGTCCACCATCACCCTGTTGTTTTCTTCGTACTCCTCTCTTGGCCTCCTGCAGTTCTGTGGTGGGTTATACATCACTCCAATGACTACTTTATGTTCTCCGGACTGAATTGTACCTACAATGTAGTCTCTTTCTCCAATCATGTCCATGCCTTCCATTTCCTCAAATCCCCATCGGTGTTTTATGAGCAGTGCAACCCCTCCTCCCCCTCTACTCCTTCTATCTTTCCTCAGGATCTGATATCCCGTTGGGAAGATTGTGTCTGTTATTGTCTCAGCGAGTTTTGTTTCTGTGACTGCTATGATGTCTGGGGATTTTTCACTGATTCTTTCGTTCCACTCCTCATGTTTATTCATTATTCCATCCGCGTTTGTGTACCAAACTTTCAGTTTCTTTTCTATCATTGTGGTCATGCAAGAATATTGGGGTTGGGGGAGCGAGAGCCTTGGTGGGGGCCTATATGGGGCTGTGGTGTTGGTGGGGTTTGTGATGATGGGGGTGGGGTCAGAATGCCCATAAGGGACAGCTGTTGGGGTGAGGTTTTTGATATGGGGGTTGGTGGCAGAGGGAACAGTGAGTGGGTTGTAGTATAGGTTGCTCAGTTGCGTTGGGAATGTCGCGGTTGGAGTCTTTTGGTGGGAGATTCTGTGGGGTGTGTTTGCCCTTCCTCCTGTGTCTGGGTCCTGCTCATTTTCGTCATTGCCTCTCGTTCCTCCTTGCGTCTCTGTACCCTCTCTTTCAGTGTAGTCCTTTCTTCTTGTGTTCTGTCGCGGTCGAGGTATACTCTCTGGTACCCCTGTTTGTCCCTCAGTCTTGCTTTCTCTTGCAGAATCCTGGTTCGAACTGATTCTTCCTTGAAAGTTACTCTGACAGGCCGTATCCTTCCACTCGCAAACCACCCAATTCTCTGAAAATTTGTCACCTGGGTCATATCGCCCTCACCTATTGTTTTCATGATGCCTTCAATCATTTTTTTCTCCTCCTGTTTTATTTCTTCAAAGTTGTCCCCCTTGGCTTCTTGGAGCCCGTACACAAAAACTGACCTCGCCCTTTCCTCCTCCCACTGAGTCTCCATCTGCTTCCTCTGAGGCATTTTATTTCCTTCCATTGACATGTTCTTGCCTTCAGTCCCTGTCATATCTGAAACTTCTATTCTCAGTGAACTGTCTTTCATGACCAGCTGTCCCTTGCTACTGCAGTTGGCTGTTAGAATCTCTGCATATAGCATACCTTCATTGTCTTCGGACCTGTCATTTGATCTTAGTGTGCTCCTCGTCTTTTCCCTGGCCCCACGTGGGTCTGATAGGGCCTTCGTGTACGTCATGTCTCCGTTGTTGCTTACCGTCCCCTTGTCTGTGCCTGACATTGAATTTCCTGATGTCACATCTGAATTGTCATTTGTCTCTCTAATCTGTTTCAGGCTTTGCAGTTTCTCTTCTAAGCACTGTATCCTAGCTTCTGCTGCTAAGACCTGTACTTCCCACTTCCTGCACTCTTCAGCTATCCGCTCCTCCATTTTCTTACCAAGCTCTACTATCTTCCTTCCCCACTCTTCCTCCCTTTTTTGGAGCTCTAACTCCCAGTCTTTCCTCCCTGGTTCGTCTACCAGATCTCTGGTTTTCCGTCCTCTAGGGCCACCCATTTTTTTTTTTTTTTCTTTTTTTTTTTTTTTACAGACAGAAGGCTAGAGGAGGGAGAGGGTGCGAGGGGGAGAGAGAAAGGGTAGAAAGAGGGAGAGAGAGAGGGAGAGGAGAGAGAAAGGGTAGAAAGAGGGAGAGAGAGGAGAGAGTATCGGGTTAAGGGATAAGACCAAGGGGGAGAGTAAGAAATGTGAGGGGGAGGGAAAGTGTAGAGAGAGGGAGAAAGAGAGGGAGAAAGAGAGGGAGAGAGAGAGAGAGAGAGAGAGGGAGAAAGGAGGGTGAGGGAAGAGGCTATGAGAGAGAGAAATGGAGAGATGGAGAGAGAAGCCTATAGAGAGAGAGGAGGGTGAGATAGGGTTATGGGAGTAAGGGAGAGAGAGAAAGAGAGAGAGAGAGAGAGAGAGAGAGAGAGAGAGAGAGAGAGAGAGAGAGAGAGAGAGAGAGAGAGAGAGAGAAAGAGAGAAAGAAAGATAGGGGGAAGGGGAGGGAAAAAGGCTATGAGAGAGAGAAACGCGAGGGAGGGGGAGAGGGAAAGATAGGAGGGAGTAGGGAGTGAAGGCAAGAGCGGGGGAGGGGAAAGGTCTGTGGGGGAGGGAAAGGTGTGTGGGGGGGTGAGGGGACGCGGTCAAATTCCAAGGATCAGCTGTGTGTACTCACCTAGTTGTGGTTTCAGGGGTCGAGACTCAGCTCCTGTCTTCGAGTGTATGTGTGTGCGCGCATGTGTGTGTGAGCACGTCAGTTGTTTATAAGTCCCAGAAATACAATTCACCTCTGTGTATCCGTAATACTAATAAGATACCATTAACACTGAGAGTAATTCTAATAATTATAATACTAGCGTGTGTTAACAAGTCATTCTTTCACCCAGTTATGTACTACCTTTTACTACATGTGTACCCAATACTTGCTTCTCAGATTGTACTGTCTTTGTGTCCTAAAACATTATCTCTCGAAACTGTTGTCAGGGCTGTAGTCCCATTAGCCACGACTTAATCCTCCTGCCTATTCCTTGCTCCTACAAATTTTATCTTCCTACTACTGCTAGGTGTTGTGTGTATGATAATCGCTCTGGAGCAGGGTTTGTGATAGCTACCAGTGACCGTAGGGCCGGCTCTACCACTCAAAACTTCCCGCCAACCACAAACAGGTGATTTGTACGTTACTCCTCAGAGGGGACGTCCATCCAGATGCCTGATGTACGATGCTCACTGTACGATGACTCGTGCACCTCGCCCTTCCGCCGCTGACTTCTTCAGCTATTCTTTTCTCGTTGTCCATTTGAGTCCTCATTTACCACACTTATCACTTGTATACTGCTACTTTTATAATTTACACTTCACTTTTGGTAAGTACACTTCTTATTTGTGATGACACCCAACCTGTTATGGCAGCATTACTTCCTCAGGCCTAATGCTGCCACCACCTCTGCTTATACATATTTATGTATATGTATATATATATATATATATATATATATATATATATATATATATATATATATATATATATATATATATATATATATATATATCCCCTTTCTGGCTAGCTTGTTCACGCTGTGTGCTACATCACAGTTTGTCGTTAGCCAACCCCTCTTAATTTTTTTTTATCTTTTCTCTTTAGTCAATCGCTTTGTACTTTGTATATTTGTAACAATGTGGCAACAAGTGCCAACTAGGCCTCAACGAACTGGCACTTTGAAATTTTGTTGTATAATTTCAAGCTTTCTCTCGCCTTTACTTTATTTATTTTTGCTAATACTTTGGTTATCACTTGTAGGGTTATTCACTGACGTTGTCACTAACACTGGTTGCTTCTAGCTGCTAAAACACGCCCTAAAAGCACTAAGATTCTCGGAGCCTGGCGCTTGTGACCCACTACACTACGTGTGTGTGTGTGTGTGTGTGTGTGTGTGTGTGTGTGTGTGTGTGTGTGTGTGTGTGTGTGTGTGTGTGTGTGTGTGTGTGTGTGTGTGTGTGTGTGTGAGTGTACATGTGTGGTAATTTGCATATATATTTGTATCTGTAATTACTCTAACCAAGGATAATATTAAAAGCAGATATAAGTTACTGCATTGACCGATACAAAAGGCAGTAACAAGCGCACCAATTACCGCGGGCGATCATTACCTCGCGCGAATCCCAAACTAACGAGGTTAATTAGCTGTTGAGTATCACCTGTGTTGATGGCCGCGCACCTGTCTTGTTAATAACACCACAGGTGCTCTGGTGTTATTCACATTCTTGCTGAGGTGTTATTGTGGCGCAAATAACATAGGTGACATGTTGTTATTTACACCATATTACCAATGCTGTCAAACTGACACTATTGTTCAGTAAATACTAACCAACAACGCATGGAAACCATAAATGGGAAGACGCAGCCATTATACATCATGAGGAAAACCTCTGAAAAAGAGTTAATTATCCAACAACTCAACTTCTATACTTCAAAAGGACAGCTAGAACTTTGTAATTATTAAGTTTAAATTATTAAAAAACATCCTAGAACTTAGTTTGTGACTTTCCACATCAGGAGGTTTACTAAAATAAATACACACCCACACCAGGAGGTTCACTAAATAATCACTCACCCACAACTGAAGGTTCACTACCACACCCACACATTGGCACCCCACGGGGTTCACTGCCACACTCACACATTGGCACCCCACGAGGTTCACTGCCACACCCACACACTGACACACCACGGGGTTCACTACCACACACACACATTGGCACCCCACGGGGTTCACTACCACACCCACACACTGACACACCACGGGGTTCACTGCCACACCCACACACTGACACACCACGGGGTTCACTGCAACACACACACATTGGCACCCCACGGGGTTCACTACCACACACACACATTGGCACCCAACGGGGTTAATACCACACCCACACACTGACACACCACGAGGTTCACTACCACACACACACTGACACACCAGGGGGTTCACTGCCACACCCACACACTGACACACCAGGGGGTTCACTGCCACACCCACACACTGACACACCACGGGGTTCACTACCACACCAACACATTGGCACCCCACGGGGTTCACTGCCACACCCCACACACTGACACACCTGAAGGTTCACTACCACACACACACTGACACACCAGAAAGTTCACTACCACACCCACACGCTGACACACCAGAAAGTTTACTACCACACCCACACACTGACACACCAGAAGGTTCACTACCACACACACTGATACACCAGAAAGATTACTACCACACCCACGCACTGATACACCAAAAGGTTCACTACCACACCCACACACTGACACACCAAAAGGTTCACTACCACACCCACACATTGACACACCAGAAGGTTCACTACCACACCCACACACTTACACACCAGAGGGTTAACTTCCACACTCACACCCACACACTGATACTCCAGAAGGTTCATTACCACACCCACACACTGGCACACAATGGGACTCACTACCAAACCCACACACTGTCACACCAGAGGGTTCACTGCCACACTCACACACTGACACACAAGAAGGTTCACTGTCACTACCTCACACTGACACACGAGAAAGTTCAACACGACACCCTCACTTGGACACACCAGAGGGTTCACCACCTCTCCCACACACTGACACACCAGAAAGTTCACTATCACTCCCACACACTGACACAAAAGAAAGTTCACTATCACAACCACACACTGACACACCAGAAAGTTCACTATCACTCCCACACACTGACACACCAGAAAGTTCACTATCACTCTCGCACACTGACACAAAAGAAAGTTCACTATCACTACCACACACTGACACACCAGAAAGTTCACTACCACACCCACACACTGACACAGGAGAAGGTTCACTACCACACCCACACACTGATGCACGAGAAGGTTCATTACCACACCCACACACTGACACACCAGAAGGTTCACTACCACACCCACACACTGACACACCAGAAGGTTCACTAACACACCCACACACTGACACACTAGAAAGTTCACTTCCACACCTACACACTGACACACCAGAAGGTTCACTACCACACCTACACACTGACACACCAGAAGGTTCACTACCACACCCACACACTGACACACCAGAAGGTTCACTACCACACCCACACACTGACAGACCAGAAGGTTCACTACCACAACCACACACTGACACACCAGAAGGTTCACTACCACACCCACACACTGACAGACCAGAAGGTTCACTACCACACCCACACACTGACAGACCAGAAGGATCACTACCACACCCACACACTGACACACCAGAAGGTTCACTACCAGACCCACACACTGACAGACCAGAAGGTTCACTACCACAACCACACACTGACACACCAGAAAGTTCACTACCACACCTACACACTGACACACCAGAAGGTTCATTACCACACCTACACACTGACACACCAGAAGATTCACTACCACACCCACACACTGACACACCAGAAGGTTCACTACCACACACACATACACTGATACACAAGAAGGTTTACTACCACACCTACACACTGACACACCAGAAGGTTCACTACCACACCCACACACTGACACACCAGAAGGTTCACTACTACACTCACACACTGACACACCAGAAGGTTCATTACCACACCCACACACTAACACACCAGAAGGTTCACTACCACACCTACACACTGACACACCAGAAGGTTCACTACCACACCCTCACACTGACACACTAGAAGGTTCACTACTACACCCACAAACTCACACACCAGAAGGTTCAGTACCACACCCACACACTGACACACCAGAAGGTTCACTACACACCCACACACTGACAGGCCAGAAGGTTCACTGCCACACCTACACACTGACACACCAGAAGGTTCACTACCACACCCCACACTGACACACCAGAATGTTCACTACCACACCTACACAGTGACACACCAGAAGGTTCGCTACCACACCCACACACTGACACACCAGAAAGTTCACTACGACACCCACACACTGACACACCAGAAGGTTCACTACCACACCCACACACTGACACATCAGAAGGTTCACTACCACACCCACACACTGACACACCAGAAGGTTCACTACCACACCCACACACTGACACACCAGAAGGTTAACTACAACACCCACACACTGACACATCAGAAGGTTCACTACCACACCCACACACTGACACACCAGAAGGTTCACTTCCACACCCACGCACTGACACACCAGAAGTTTCACTACCACACCCACACACTGACACATCAGAAGGTTCACTACCACACCCACACACTGACACATCAGAAGGTTCACTACCACACCCACACACTGACACATCAGAAGGTTCACTACCACACCCACACACTGACACACCAGAAGGTTCACTACCACACTTACACACAGACACACCATAAGGTTCACTACCACACCCACCCACTGATACACAAAAAGGTTCACTACCACACCCCCACACTGACCAACCAAAGGGTTAACTTCCACACCCACACCCACACACTGATACTCTAGAAGGTTCATTACCACACCCACACACTGGCACACAATGGGACTCACTACCAAACCCACACACTGACACACCAGAGGGTTCACTGCCATACTCACGCATTGACACACAAGAAGGTTCACTGTCACTTCCTCACACTGACACACGAGAAAGTTCAACACGACACCCTCACTTGGACACACCAGAGGGTTCACCACCTCTCCCACACACTGACACACCAGAAAGTTCACTATCACTCCCACACACTGACACGCCAGAAAGTTCACTATCACTCCCACACACTGACACACCAGAAAGTTCACTATCACTCCCACACACTGACACACCAGAAAGTTCACTATCACTCCCACACACTGACACGCCAGAAAGTTCACTATCACTCCCACACACTGACACACCAGAAAGTTCACTATCACTCCCACACACTGACACGCCAGAAAGTTCACTATCACTCCCACACACTGACACACCAGAAAGTTCACTATCACTCCCACACACTGACACACCAGAAAGTTCACTATCACTCCCACACACTGACACGCCAGAAAGTTCACTATCACTCCCACACACTGACACACCAGAAAGTTCACTATCACTCCCACACACTGACACGCCAGAAAGTTCACTATCACTCCCACACACTGACACGCCAGAAAGTTCACTATCGCTGCCACACACTGACACACAAGAAAGTTCACTACAACACCCACACACTGACACACCAGAAGGTTCACTACCACACCCACACTCTGACACACCAGAAAGTTCACTACCACACCCACACACTGACACACCAGAAGGTTCAATACCACAACCTTACACTGACACACCAAAAGGTTCACTTCCACACCCACACACTGACACACCAGAAGGTTCAATACCACACCAACACCCTGACACACCAGAAGGTTCAATACCACACCCCCACCCTGACACTCCAGAAGGTTCACTACCACACGGACACGCTGAAACACCAGAAGGTTCACTACCACACGCACACACTGACACACCAGATGGTTCACTACCACACCCACACACTGACACTCCAGAAAGTTCACTACCACACCCACACACTGACACACCAGAAGGTTCACTACCACACCCACACACTGACACACTAGAAAGTTCACTACCACACCCACACACTGATACACCAGAAGGTTCACTACCACACCTACACACTGACACACCCGAAGGTTCACTACCACACCCACACACTGACACACCAGAAGGTTCACTACCACGCACACACACACTGACACACCAGAAGGTTCACTACCACACCCACACACTGACACACCAGAAGGTTCACTACCACACCCACACACTGACACACCAGAAGGTTCACTACAACACCCACACACTGACACACCAGAAAGTTCACTAACACACCTACACACTGACACACCAGGATGTTCACTACCACAGCTACACACTGACACACCAGAAGGTTCACTACCACTCCCTCACACTGACACACTAGAAGGTTCACTACCACACCCACACACTGACACACCAGAAGGTTCACTACCACACCTACACACTGACACACCAGAAGGTTCCCTACCACACCCACACACTGACACACCAGAAGGTTCACTACCACACCAACACACTGACACACCAGAAGGTTCACTACCACACCTACACACTAACACACCAGAAGGTTCACTACCACACCCACACACTGACACACCAGAAGGTTCACTACCACACCCACATACTGACACACCAGAAGGTTCATTATCACACCCACACACTGACACACCAGAAGGTTCACTACCACACCCACACACTGACACACCAGAAGGTTCACTACCACACCTACACACTGACACAGCAGAAGGTTCACTACCACACCTACACACTGACACACCAGAAGATTCACTACCACACCCACACACTGACACACCAAAAGGTTCACTACCACACCCACACACTGACACACCAGAAGGTTCACTACCACACCCACACACTGACACACCAGAAGGTTCACTACCGCACCCACACACTGGCACACCAGAAGGTTCACTACCACACCCACACACTGACACACCAGAAGGTTCACTACCGCACCCACACACTGACACACCAGAAGGTTCACTACCACACCTACACACTGACACACCAGAAGGTTCACTAGCACACCTACACACTGACACATCAGACTGACACATCAGAAGGTTTACTACTACACCCATACACTGACACACCAGAAGGTTCATTACCACACCCACACACTGACACACTAGAAGGTTCACTACCACACCCTTACACTCACACACCAGAAGGTTCACTACCACACCCACACACATTGACACACCAGAAGGTGCACTTCCACACCCACACACTGACACACCAGAAGGTTCACTGCCACACCTACACACTGACACACCAGAAGGTTCACTACCACACCCACACACTGACACATCAGAAGGTTCACTACCACACCCACACATTGACACACCAGAAGGTTCACTCCCACACACACACACACTGACACACCACACCTGAAGGTTCGCTACCACACCCACACACTGACACACCAGGAGGTTCACTACCACACTCACACACTGACACACCAGAAGGTTCACTACCACACCCACACACTGACACACCAGAAAGTTCACTAACACACCTACACACTGACACACCAGGATATTCACTACCACAGCTACACACTGACACATCAGAAGGTTCACTACCACTCCCTCACACTGACACACTAGAAGGTTCACTACCACACCCACACACTGACACACCAGAAGGTTCACTACCACACCTACACACTGACACACCAGAAGGTTCACTACCACACCTACACACTGACACACCAGAAGGTTCACTACCACACCTACACACTAACACACCAGAAGGTTCACTACCACACCCACACACTGACACACCAGAAGGTTCACTACCACACCCACATACTGACACACCAGAAGGTTCATTATCACACCCACACACTGACACACCAGAAGGTTCACTACCACACCCACACACTGACACACCACAAAGTTCAGTACCACACCTTTAGACTGACACACCAGAATGTTCACTACCACACCTACTCACTGACACACCAGAAGGTTCACTACCACATCCACGCACTGACACATCAGAAGGTTCACTACCACACTCACACACTGACACACCAGAAGGCTCACTACCACACCTACACACTGACACAGCAGAAGGTTCACTACCACACCTACACACTGACACACCAGAAGATTCACTACCACACCCACACACTGACACACCAAAAGGTTCACTACCACACCCACACACTGACACACCAGAAGGTTCACTACCACACCCACACACTGACACACCAGAAGGTTCACTACCGCACCCACACACTGGCACATCAGAAGGTTCACTACCACACCCACACACTGACACACCAAAAGGTTCACTACCGCACCCACACACTCACACACCAGAAGGTTCACTACCACACCTACACACTGACACACCAGAAGGTTCACTACCACACCTACACACTGACACATCAGACTGACACACCAGAAGGTTCATTACCACACCCACACACTGACACACTAGAAGGTTCACTACCACACCCACACACTCACACACCAGAAGGTTCACTACCACACCCACACACATTGACACACCAGAAGGTGCACTTCCACACCCACACACTGACACACCAGAAGGTTCACTACAACACCCACACACTGACACACCAGAAAGTTCACTAACACACCTACACACTGACACACCAGGATGTTCACTACCACAGCTACACACTGACACACCAGAAGGTTCACTACCACTCCCTCACACTGACACACTAGAAGGTTCACTACCACACCCACACACTGACACACCAGAAGGTTCACTACCACACCTACACACTGACACACCAGAAGGTTCCCTACCACACCCACACACTGACACACCAGAAGGTTCACTACCACACCTACACACTGACACACCAGAAGGTTCACTACCACACCTACACACTAACACACCAGAAGGTTCACTACCACACCCACACACTGACACACCAGAAGGTTCACTACCACACCCACATACTGACACACCAGAAGGTTCATTATCACACCCACACACTGACACACCAGAAGGTTCACTACCACAACCACACACTGACACACCAGAAGGTTCACTACCACACCTACACACTGACACAGCAGAAGGTTCACTACCACACCTACACACTGACACACCAGAAGATTCACTACCACACCCACACACTGACACACCAAAAGGTTCACTACCACACCCACACACTGACACACCAGAAGGTTCACTACCACACCCACACACTGACACACCAGAAGGTTCACTACCGCACCCACACACTGGCACACCAGAAGGTTCACTACCACACCTACACACTGACACACCAGAAGGTTCACTACCGCACCCACACACTGACACACCAGAAGGTTCACTACCACACCTACACACTGACACACCAGAAGGTTCACTACCACACCTACACACTGACACATCAGACTGACACATCAGAAGGTTTACTACTACACCCATACACTGACACACCAGAAGGTTCATTACCACACCCACACACTGACACACTAGAAGGTTCACTACCACACCCTTACACTCACACACCAGAAGGTTCACTACCACACCCACACACATTGACACACCAGAAGGTGCACTTCCACACCCACACACTGACACACCAGAAGGTTCACTGCCACACCTACACACTGACACACCAGAAGGTTCACTACCACACCCACACACTGACACATCAGAAGGTTCACTACCACACCCACACATTGACACACCAGAAGGTTCACTCCCACACACACACACACTGACACACCACACCTGAAGGTTCGCTACCACACCCACACACTGACACACCAGGAGGTTCACTACCACACTCACACACTGACACACCAGAAGGTTCACTACCACACCCACACACTGACACACCAGAAAGTTCACTAACACACCTACACACTGACACACCAGGATATTCACTACCACAGCTACACACTGACACATCAGAAGGTTCACTACCACTCCCTCACACTGACACACTAGAAGGTTCACTACCACACCCACACACTGACACACCAGAAGGTTCACTACCACACCTACACACTGACACACCAGAAGGTTCACTACCACACCTACACACTGACACACCAGAAGGTTCACTACCACACCTACACACTAACACACCAGAAGGTTCACTACCACACCCACACACTGACACACCAGAAGGTTCACTACCACACCCACATACTGACACACCAGAAGGTTCATTATCACACCCACACACTGACACACCAGAAGGTTCACTACCACACCCACACACTGACACACCACAAAGTTCAGTACCACACCTTTAGACTGACACACCAGAATGTTCACTACCACACCTACTCACTGACACACCAGAAGGTTCACTACCACATCCACGCACTGACACATCAGAAGGTTCACTACCACACTCACACACTGACACACCAGAAGGCTCACTACCACACCTACACACTGACACAGCAGAAGGTTCACTACCACACCTACACACTGACACACCAGAAGATTCACTACCACACCCACACACTGACACACCAAAAGGTTCACTACCACACCCACACACTGACACACCAGAAGGTTCACTACCACACCCACACACTGACACACCAGAAGGTTCACTACCGCACCCACACACTGGCACATCAGAAGGTTCACTACCACACCCACACACTGACACACCAAAAGGTTCACTACCGCACCCACACACTCACACACCAGAAGGTTCACTACCACACCTACACACTGACACACCAGAAGGTTCACTACCACACCTACACACTGACACATCAGACTGACACACCAGAAGGTTCATTACCACACCCACACACTGACACACTAGAAGGTTCACTACCACACCCACACACTCACACACCAGAAGGTTCACTACCACACCCACACACATTGACACACCAGAAGGTGCACTTCCACACCCACACACTGACACACCAGAAGGTTCACTGCCACACCTACACACTGACACACCAGAAGGTTCACTACCACACCCACACACTGACACATCAGAAGGTTCACTACCACACCCACACATTGACACACCAGAAGGTTCACTCCCACACACACACACTGACACACCACACCAGAAGGTTCGCTACCACACCCACACACTGACACACCAGGAGGTTCACTACCACACTCACACACTGACACACCAGAAGGTTCACTACCACACCCACACACTGACACACCAGAAGGTTCACTACCACACACACACTCTGACACACCAGAAGGTTCACTACCACACCCACACACTGATACAGGAGAAGGTTCACTACCACACCCACACACTGATGCACGAGAAGGTTCATTACCACACCCACACACTGACACACCAGAAGGTTCACTACCACACCCACACACTGACACACCAGAAGGTTCACTAACACACCCACACACTGACACACTAGAAAGTTCACTTCCACACCTACACACTGACACACCAGAAGGTTCACTACCACACCTACACACTGACACACCAGAAGGTTCACTACCACACCCACACACTGACACACCAGAAGGTTCACTACCACACTTACACACTGACAGACCAGAAGGTTCACTACCACAACCACACACTGACACACCAGAAGGTTCACTACCACACCCACACACTGACAGACCAGAAGGTTCACTACCACACCCACACACTGACAGACCAGAAGGTTCACTACCACACCCACACACTGACACACCAGAAGGTTCACTACCAGACCCACACACTGACAGACCAGAAGGTTCACTACCACAACCACACACTGACACACCAGAAAGTTCACTACCACACCTACACACTGACACACCAGAAGGTTCATTACCACACCTACACACTGACACACCAGAAGATTCACTACCACACCCACACACTGACACACCAGAAGGTTCACTACCACACACACATACACTGATACACAAGAAGGTTTACTACCACACCTACACACTGACACACCAGAAGGTTCACTACCACACCCACACACTGACACACCAGAAGGTTCACTACTACACTCACACACTGACACACCAGAAGGTTCATTACCACACCCACACACTAACACACCAGAAGGTTCACTACCACACCTACACACTGACACACCAGAAGGTTCACTACCACACCCTCACACTGACACACTAGAAGGTTCACTACTACACCCACAAACTCACACACCAGAAGGTTCAGTACCACACCCACACACTGACACACCAGAAGGTTCACTACACACCCACACACTGACACGCCAGAAGGCTCACTGCCACACCTACACACTGACACACCAGAAGGTTCACTACCACACCCCACACTAACACACCAGAATGTTCACTACCACACCTACACAGTGACACACCAGAAGGTTCGCTACCACACCCACACACTGACACACCAGAAAGTTCACTACGACACCCACACACTGACACACCAGAAGGTTCACTACCACACCCACACACTGACACATCAGAAGGTTCACTACCACACCCACACACTGACACACCAGAAGGTTCACTACCACACCCACACACTGACACACCAGAAGGTTAACTACAACACCCACACACTGACACATCAGAAGGTTCACTACCACACCCACACACTGACACACCAGAAGGTTCACTTCCACACCCACACACTGACACACCAGAAGTTTCACTACCACACCCACACACTGACACATCAGAAGGTTCACTACCACACCCACACACTGACACATCAGAAGGTTCACTACCACACCCACACACTGACACATCAGAAGGTTCACTACCACACCCACACACTGACACACCAGAAGGTTCACTACCACACTTACACACAGACACACCATAAGGTTCACTACCACACCCACCCACTGATACACAAAAAGGTTCACTACCACACCCCCACACTGACCAACCAAAGGGTTAACTTCCACACCCACACCCACACACTGATACTCTAGAAGGTTCATTACCACACCCACACACTGGCACACAATGGGACTCACTACCAAACCCACACACTGACACACCAGAGGGTTCACTGCCACACTCACACACTGACACACAAGAAGGTTCACTGTCACTTCCTCACACTGACACACGAGAAAGTTCAACACGACACCCTCACTTGGACACACCAGAGGGTTCACCACCTCTCCCACACACTGACACACCAGAAAGTTCACTATCACTCCCACACACTGACACACCAGAAAGTTCACTATCACTCCCACACACTGACACACCAGAAAGTTCACTATCACTCCCACACACTGACACACCAGAAAGTTCACTATCACTCCCACACACTGACACACCAGAAAGTTCACTATCACTCCCACACACTGACACACCAGAAAGTTCACTATCACTCCCACACACTGACACGCCAGAAAGTTCACTATCACTCCCACACACTGACACACCAGAAAGTTCACTATCACTCCCACACACTGACACGCCAGAAAGTTCACTATCACTCCCACACACTGACACACCAGAAAGTTCACTATCACTCCCACACACTGACACACCAGAAAGTTCACTATCACTCCCACACACTGACACGCCAGAAAGTTCACTATCACTCCCACACACTGACACACCAGAAAGTTCACTATCACTCCCACACACTGACACACCAGAAAGTTCACTATCACTCCCACACACTGACACGCCAGAAAGTTCACTATCACTCCCACACACTGACACACCAGAAAGTTCACTATCACTCCCACACACTGACACACCAGAAAGTTCACTATCACTCCCACACACTGACACACCAGAAAGTTCACTATCACTCCCACACACTGACACGCCAGAAAGTTCACTATCACTCCCACACACTGACACGCCAGAAAGTTCACTATCACTCCCACACACTGACACACCAGAAAGTTCACTATCACTCCCACACACTGACACACCAGAAAGTTCACTATCACTCCCACACACTGACACGCCAGAAAGTTCACTATCACTCCCACACACTGACACACCAGAAAGTTCACTATCACTCCCACACACTGACACGCCAGAAAGTTCACTATCACTCCCACACACTGACACGCCAGAAAGTTCACTATCGCTGCCACACACTGACACACAAGAAAGTTCACTACAACACCCACACACTGACACACCAGAAGGTTCACTACCACACCCACACTCTGACACACCAGAAAGTTCACTACCACACCCACACACTGACACACCAGAAGGTTCAATACCACAACCTTACACTGACACACCAAAAGGTTCACTTCCACACCCACACACTGACACACCAGAAGGTTCAATACCACACCAACACACTGACACACCAGAAGGTTCACTACCACACACACACTCTGACACACCAGAAGGTTCACTACCACACCCACTCACTGACACACCAGAAGGTTCACTACCACACCAACACCCTGACACACCAGAAGGTTCAATACCACACCCCCACCCTGACACTCCAGAAGGTTCACTACCACACGGACACGCTGAAACACCAGAAGGTTCACTACCACACGCACACACTGACACACCAGATGGTTCACTACCACACCCACACACTGACACACTAGAAAGTTCACTACCACACCCACACACTGATACACCAGAAGGTTCACTACCACACCTACACACTGACACACCCGAAGGTTCACTACCACACCCACACACTGACACACCAGAAGGTTCACTACCACGCACACACACACTGACACACCAGAAGGTTCACTACCACACCCACACACTGACACACCAGAAGGTTCACTACCACACCCACACACTGACACACCAGAAGGTTCACTACAACACCCACACACTGACACACCAGAAAGTTCACTAACACACCTACACACTGACACACCAGGATGTTCACTACCACAGCTACACACTGACACACCAGAAGGTTCACTACCACTCCCTCACACTGACACACTAGAAGGTTCACTACCACACCCACACACTGACACACCAGAAGGTTCACTACCACACCTACACACTGACACACCAGAAGGTTCCCTACCACACCCACACACTGACACACCAGAAGGTTCACTACCACACCTACACACTGACACACCAGAAGGTTCACTACCACACCTACACACTAACACACCAGAAGGTTCACTACCACACCCACACACTGACACACCAGAAGGTTCACTACCACACCCACATACTGACACACCAGAAGGTTCATTATCACACCCACACACTGACACACCAGAAGGTTCACTACCACACCCACACACTGACACACCACAAAGTTCAGTACCACACCTTTAGACTTACACACCAGAATGTTCACTACCACACCTACTCACTGACACACCAGAAGGTTCACTACCACATCCACGCACTGACACATCAGAAGGTTCACTACCACACCCACACACTGACACACCAGAAGGTTCACTACCACACCTACACACTGACACAGCAGAAGGTTCACTACCACACCTACACACTGACACACCAGAAGATTCACTACCACACCCACACACTGACACACCAAAAGGTTCACTACCACACCCACACACTGACACACCAGAAGGTTCACTACCACACCCACACACTGACACACCAGAAGGTTCACTACCGCACCCACACACTGGCACACCAGAAGGTTCACTACCACACCCACACACTGACACACCAGAAGGTTCACTACCGCACCCACACACTGACACACCAAAAGGTTCACTACCACACCTACACACTGACACACCAGAAGGTTCACTGCCACACCTACACACTGACACATCAGACTGACACATCAGAAGGTTTACTACTACACCCATACACTGACACACCAGAAGGTTCATTACCACACCCACACACTGACACACTAGAAGGTTCACTACCACACCCTTACACTCACACACCAGAAGGTTCACTACCACACCCACACACATTGACACACCAGAAGGTGCACTTCCACACCCACACACTGACACACCAGAAGGTTCACTGCCACACCTACACACTGACACACCAGAAGGTTCACTACCACACCCACACACTGACACATCAGAAGGTTCACTACCACACCCACACATTGACACACCAGAAGGTTCACTCCCACACACACACACACTGACACACCACACCTGAAGGTTCGCTACCACACCCACACACTGACACACCAGGAGGTTCACTACCACACTCACACACTGACACACCAGAAGGTTCACTACCACACCCACACACTGACACTCCAGAAAGTTCACTAACACACCTACACACTGACACACCAGGATATTCACTACCACAGCTACACACTGACACATCAGAAGGTTCACTACCACTCCCTCACACTGACACACTAGAAGGTTCACTACCACACCCACACACTGACACACCAGAAGGTTCACTACCACACCTACACACTGACACACCAGAAGGTTCACTACCACACCTACACACTGACACACCAGAAGGTTCACTACCACACCTACACACTAACACACCAGAAGGTTCACTACCACACCCACACACTGACACACCAGAAGGTTCTCTACCACACCCACATACTGACACACCAGAAGGTTCATTATCACACCCACACACTGACACACCAGAAGGTTCACTACCACACCCACACACTGACACACCACAAAGTTCAGTACCACACCTTTAGACTGACACACCAGAATGTTCACTACCACACCTACTCACTGACACACCAGAAGGTTCACTACCACATCCACGCACTGACACATCAGAAGGTTCACTACCACACTCACACACTGACACACCAGAAGGTTCACTACCACACCTACACACTGACACAGCAGAAGGTTCACTACCACACCTACACACTGACACACCAGAAGATTCACTACCACACCCACACACTGACACACCAAAAGGTTCACTACCACACCCACACACTGACACACCAGAAGGTTCACTACCACACCCACACACTGACACACCAGAAGGTTCACTACCGCACCCACACACTGGCACACCAGAAGGTTCACTACCACACCCACACACTGACACACCAAAAGGTTCACTACCGCACCCACACACTCACACACCAGAAGGTTCACTACCACACCTACACACTGACACACCAGAAGGTTCACTACCACACCTACACACTGACACATCAGACTGACACACCAGAAGGTTCATTACCACACCCACACACTGACACAATAGAAGGTTCACTACCACACCCACACACTCACACACCAGAAGGTTCACTACCACACCCACACACATTGACACACCAGAAGGTGCACTTCCACACCCACACACTGACACACCAGAAGGTTCACTGCCACACCTACACACTGACACACCAGAAGGTTCACTACCACACCCACACACTGACACATCAGAAGGTTCACTACCACACCCACACATTGACACACCAGAAGGTTCACTCCCACACACACACACACTGACACACCACACCAGAAGGTTCGCTACCACACCCACACACTGACACACCAGGAGGTTCACTACCACACTCACACACTGACACACCAGAAGGTTCACTACCACACCCACACACTGACACACCAGAAGGTTCACTACCACACACACACTCTGACACACCAGAAGGTTCACTACCACACCCACACACTGACACACCAGAAGGTTCACTACCACATCAACACCCTGACACACCAGAAGGTTCAATACCACACCCACACCCTGACACTCCAGAAGGTTCACTACCACACGGACACACTGAAACACCAGAAGGTTCACTACCACACACACACTCTGACACACCAGAAGGTTCACTACCACACCCACACACTGACACACCAGAAGGTTCACTACCACACCAACACCCTGACACACCAGAAGGTTCAATACCACACCCACACCCTGACACTCCAGAAGGTTCACTACCACACGGACACACTGAAACACCAGAAGGTTCACTACCACACCCACACACTGACACACTAGAAAGTTCACTACCACACCCACACACTGATACACCAGAAGGTTCACTACCACACCTACACACTGACACACCAGAAGGTTCACTACCACACCCACACACTGACACACCAGAAGGTTCACTACCACGCACACACACACTGACACACCAGAAGGTTCACTTCCACACCCACACACTGACACACCAGTAGGTTCACTACCACACCCACACACTGACACACCAGAAGGTTCACTAAAACACCCACACACTGACACACCAGAAGGTTCACTACCTCACCTTCACACTGACACACCAGAAGGTTCACTACCACACAGACACACTGACACACCAGAAGGTTCACTACCACACCTACACACTGACACACCAGAAGGTTCCCTACCACACCCACACACTGACACACCAGAAGGTTCCCTACCACACCCACACACTGAGACACCAGAAGGTTCACTACCACACCTACACACTAACACACCAGAAGGTTCACTACCACACCCACACACTGACACACCAGAAGGTTCACTACCACACCCACACACTGACACACCAGAAGGTTCCCTACCACACCCACACACTGACACACCAGAAGGTTCACTACCACACCTACACACTAACACACCAGAAGGTTCCCTACCACACCCACACACTGACACACCAGAAGGTTCCCTTCCACACCCACACACTGACACACCAGAAGGTTCCCTACCACACCCACACACTGACACAACAGAAGGTTCACTACCACACCTACACACTAACACACCAGAAGATTCACTACCACACCCACACACTGACACACTAGAAGGTTCACTACCACACCCACACACTGACACACCAGAAGGTTCATTATCACACCCACACACTGACACACCAGAAGGTTCACTACCACACCCACACACTGACACACCAGAAAATTCAGTACCACACCTTTAGACTGACACACCAGAATGTTCACTACCACTCCTACTCACTGACACACCAGAAGGTTCACTACCACATCCACACACTGACACATCAGAAGGTTCACTACCACACCCACACACTGACACACCAGAAGGTTCACTACCTCACCCACACACTGACACATCAGAAGGTTCACTACCACACCTACACACTGACACACCAGAAGGTTCACTACCACACCTACACACTGACACACCAGAAGATTCACTACCACACCCACACACTGACACACCAGAAGATTCACTACCACACCCTCACACTGACACACCAGAAGGTTCACTACCACACCCACACACTGACACACCAGAAGGTTCACTACCACACCCACACTCTGACACGTCAGAAGGTTCACTACCACACCCACACACTGACACACCAGAAGGTTCACTACCACACCCACACACTGACACACTAGAAAGTTCACTACCACACCTACACTCTGACACTCCAGAAGGTTCACTACCACACCTACCCACTGACACACCAAAAGTTTCACAACCACACCCACACACTGACACACTAGAAAGTTCACTACCACACCTACACTCTGACACACCAGAAAGTTCACTACCACACCTACACACTGACACACCAAAAGGTTCACTACCACACCTACACACTGACACACCAGAAGATTCACTACCACACCCACACACTGACACACCAGAAGGTTCACTACCACCCTCACACACTGACACACAAGAAGGTTCACTACCACACCCACACACAGACACACCAAAAGGTTCACTACCACACCCACACACTGACACACCAGAAGGTTCACTACCACACCCACAGACTGACACATCAGAAGGTTCACTACTACACCTATACACTGACACACCAGAAGGTTAATTACCACACCCACACACTGACACACCAGAAAGTTCACTACCACACGTACACACTGACACACCAGAAGGTTCACTACCACACCCTCACACTGACACACTAGAAGGTTCACTACCACACCCACACACTCACACACCAGAAGGTTCAGTACCACACCCACACACTGACACACCAGAAGGTTCACTACCACACCCACACACTGACACACCAGAAGGTTCACTACTACACCCACACACTGACACATCAGAAGGTTCACTATCACACCCACACTCTGACACATCAGAAGGTTCACTACCACACCCACACACTTACACACCAGAAGGTTCACTACCACACCCACACACTGACACATCAGAAGGTTCACTACCACACCCACACACTGACACATCAGAAGGTTCACTACTGTTTAATGAGTTTATTTGGTAGTATGGTGCAAGCGGGTGGTTAATTATAAACGTCTTCGGAGGCTTCTTACTTTATTGTTAAGTCGTGGTGAGTACACAGGCTTGTGTGTTTGTGCCCATTTTCCCGGGCAGGGCCATCCCACGAGAGAGAGCTGGGAGCAGGCCTTCTGTCTTCCTGCTAGGCTGCTGTGTGAGTGAGAGCGAGGCAAGTCTGGGCATACTGAAGTGGCAACGCCTGTAGGTGGCAGCACCAGCATGGCGCAAAATATGAACTAAGCTCGCAGACAGCATGGGCTGTCTGTGCAGACAGTACAGGCTGTCTACATACGCTCGGCCACCTACGGCGCGTCGTCCCGACGCGACAATACTGGTGGTAAAAGGAACTCGGTCTCTCTCTCGTAGGAACTGGGCACAGAACACAAAATAAAAACATGTATATACATATGGACATGGAAAAAAAACTTCCTACAGGGAGGGAAGAAAAAAACATGGGGTGTGCTAAACATCGTGGTCAAAGGCAGTGAGCATCGAAGGTCATCACTGCATGCCTTCCTGCGTCTGGACAGATACTGCAACATGGGAGACATCGCTGCGGCTGAGCTGTGACGTAACAGGGTACGGTCTCCTGTGGAACGGTGAAGCAGTCATCGTAGGAGTCGCTGCAGGTTTTCACTCAACCTGGGGCACGACATGCTGGTGCCCTCGAGTGAGGCATCGACAAAACTCGGCAACTGGGCAGGACTTCTGGCAAGCGACTCAGGAGGACACTTCTCGACTGGTACTGTCGCTGGGCTGTCACTGCCGGCGAGCATGGAGCGAGTTGTGGAGCGAGTAGTGGCAGAGACGACTGGGCAAAACATCTGGGAGTCGTAACATCATACACCAGACTGCAGTGAGAGAGCTAGCCGTCAAAGTGACATCTTCTTTGTGCAGTCTGCTCACTGAAGCTTGTGACACGAGGCTGACACAGCGCCTGCCGACAGGGCTGACTGCGGCTTGACGAGTATCATCTCTCGACAGTTGGAGTTATAGCAGAGGTTAGTCTAAGCGTCCCCAGACTTGTTTCTCTACATATAACTGCACTCTGACGGTCTGGAGGTGAAGTGAAACAAATCTCGATGGGAATCGTAGCAGGTACGATTCTGCAGAACATCACGAGCGACGAGCATAAAAGCTTTCTGTACATGAGGGCTCGGTCACTCGGGGCTGTCTGATAGCTGTCAAACACACTGGTCACACGGGTGACTTAACAGAGTGGTGCTACTCAGGTCGGGCTCAGACCTCACTGGACACACGGAAACTTTACACACCCGCGGTACAACATGGCTTAAACTAGC
>NC_091317.1:9709238-9711738 GCF_038502225.1 Cherax quadricarinatus
CTACCATGTTAGTCTGTCCTCTGTGTTGAGTACGACCATGTTAGTCTGTCCTCTGTGTTGAGTACGACCATGTTAGTCTGTCCTCTGTGTTGAGTACGACCATGTTAGTCTGTCCTCTGTGTTGAGTACGACCATGTTAGTCTGCCCTCTGTGTTGAGTACGACCATGTTACTCTGCCCTCTGTGATGAGTACGACCATGTTAGTCTGTCCCCAGTGTTGAGTACGACCATGTTAGTCTGTCCTCTGTGATGAGTACGACCATATTAGTCTACCCCTTGTGTTGAGTACGATCATGTTACTCTGCCAACTGTGTTGAGTACGACCATGTTACTCTGCCCTCTGTGATGAGTACGACCATGTTAGTCTGTCCTCTGTGTTGAGTACTACCATGTTAGTCTGTCCTCTGTGTTGAGTACGACCATGTTAGTCTGTCCTCTGTGTTGAGTACGACCATGTTAGTCTGTCCTCTGTGTTGAGTACGACCATGTTAGTCTGTCCTCTGTGTTGAGTACGACCATGTTAGTCTGCCCTCTGTGTTGAGTACGACCATGTTACTCTGCCCTCTGTGATGAGTACGACCATGTTAGTCTGTCCCCAGTGTTGAGTACGACCATGTTAGTCTGTCCTCTGTGATGAGTACGACCATATTAGTCTACCCCCTGTGTTGAGCACGACCATGTTAGTCTGCCAACTGTGTTGAGTACGACCATGTTACTCTGCCCTCTGTGATGAGTACGACCATGTTAGTCTGTCCCCAGTGTTGAGTACGACCATGTTAGTCTGCCCTCTGTGTTGAGTACGACCATGTTAGTCTGTCCTCTGTGTTGAGTACGACCATGTTAGTCTGTCCTCTGTGTTGAGTACGACCATGTTAGTCTGTCCTCTGTGTTGAGTACGACCATGTTAGTCTGTCCTCTGTGTTGAGTACGACCATGTTAGTCTGTCCTCTGTGTTGAGTACGACCATGTTAGTCTGTCCTCTGTGTTGAGTACGACCATGTTAGTCTGTCCTCTGTGTTGAGTACGACCATGTTAGTCTCTCCTCTGTGTTGAGTACGACCATGTTAGTCTGTCCTCTGTGTTGAGTACGACCATGTTAGTCTGTCCTCTGTGTTGAGTACGACCATATTAGTCTGTCCTCTGTGTTGAGTACGACCATGTTAGTCTGTCCTCTGTGTTGAGTACTACCATGTTAGTCTGTCCTCTGTGTTGAGTACGACCATGTTAGTCTGTCCTCTGTGTTGAGTACGACCATGTTAGTCTGTCCTCTGTGTTGAGTACGACCATGTTAGTCTGTCCTCTGTGTTGAGTACGACCATGTTAGTCTGCCCTCTGTGTTGAGTACGACCATGTTACTCTGCCCTCTGTGATGAGTACGACCATGTTAGTCTGTCCCCAGTGTTGAGTACGACCATGTTAGTCTGTCCTCTGTGATGAGTACGACCATATTAGTCTACCCCTTGTGTTGAGTACGATCATGTTAGTCTGCCAACTGTGTTGAGTACGACCATGTTACTCTGCCCTCTGTGATGAGTACGACCATGTTAGTCTGTCCCCAGTGTTGAGTACGACCATGTTAGTCTGCCCTCTGTGTTGAGTACGACCATGTTAGTCTGTCCTCTGTGTTGAGTACGACCATGTTAGTCTGTCCTCTGTGTTGAGTACGACCATGTTAGTCTGTCCTCTGTGTTGAGTACGACCATGTTAGTCTGTCCTCTGTGTTGAGTACGACCATGTTAGTCTGTCCTCTGTGTTGAGTACGACCATGTTAGTCTGTAATCTGTGTTGAGTACGACCATGTTAGTCTGTCCTCTGTGTTGAGTACGACCATGTTAGTCTGTCCTCTGTGTTGAGTACGACCATGTTAGTCTGTCCTCTGTGTTGAGTACGACCATGTTAGTCTGCCCTCTGTGTTGAGTACGACCATGTTACTCTGCCCTCTGTGATGAGTACGACCATGTTAGTCTGTCCCCAGTGTTGAGTACGACCATGTTAGTCTGTCCTCTGTGATGAGTACGACCATATTAGTCTACCCCCTGTGTTGAGTACGACCATGTTAGTCTGCTCCCTGTGTTGAGTACGACCATGTTACTCTGCCCTCTGTGATGACTACGACCATGTTAGTCTGTCCCCAGTGTTGAGTACGACCATGTTAGTCTGCCCTCTGTGTTGAGTACGACCATGTTAGTCTGTCCTCTGTGTTGAGTACGACCATGTTAGTCTGTCCTCTGTGTTGAGTACGACCATGTTAGTCTGTCCTCTGTGTTGAGTACGACCATGTTAGTCTGCCCTCTGTGTTGAGTACGACCATGTTAGTCTACCCTCTGTGTTGAGTACGACCATGTTAATCTGCCCTCTGTGATGAGTACGACCATGTTAGTCTGCCCTCTGTGTTGAGTACGACCATGTTAGTCTACCCTCTGTGTTGAGTACGACCATGTTAGTCTGTCCTCTGTGTTGAGTACGACCATGTTAGTCTGCCCTCTGTGTTGAGTACGAC
>NC_091317.1:9721738-9759238 GCF_038502225.1 Cherax quadricarinatus
CAGGAGAGAGTCAGGTGTGGTGGGGGTACCAGAGTCTCTAAGAGTGCCTGGCAGGAGAGAGTCAGGTGTGGTGGGGGTACCAGAGCCTCAATCCAACGCAAGTGATTCCTCATCATATACAATTTAATACAGTATATGATAAATTAATATAAATAAATGAATACTTCGAGCCTCGCCATATGTAAGTCATATAACCTTATGGAGAATAAGAAATATAAAAATTTCTGAATATAATTGAACTTTCAGAAATGCACGAAGGGCAATTTGTTAAATAATGTAAACGTTAATTAGAGAACAGTTGGTCCTGTAACTAGGGATAGTTAATAACAATTATATAGTTACACGCACATGAAAATATATTCAAGTCTATCACGAAAACACGTGCTAACACACACACACACACACATACACACACACACACACACACACACACACACACACACTTATGCACACACAGTGATAACACGTTCATGCACGAGAGACAGGTAAGATTTATATGCAAATTTTCCTAAGTGTCTTTCCTGGTACTGTCCGTCACTGACTCCTTGATCATCACTGCTGTCCCCCTCACAACCAAATTACAGAAATTGCTCTCTCATTAACACCAACACATCCATTACCGGAACTACCAGAAGCATTAACATCACCATCATAACAAGCAACATCTCAACCAAAACCCTTCGCACCCGAACCTCCATTAATACTGTAGCCGCTATAACCGTCATCACAGCCATTAACACCAGCACATCCATTAACATGACGATGGCAATCCCACAGCTCTTCCCTGTACCACGATGACATGCAAGTATTGAACTAGGTTATTTTTAAGTTGTCTGTCATGGGTAGCCATACTGTTGGCCCAAATAACATTTTCTACGAGACAAAACGTAACTCAGAGTCAGAGAGAGCTCTTTCGGAGAAGGATAACGAAGAGAGAACTCTTCAAGAGAGAGACAACAATACGAGAACTCTGGAGAAAGGTAGCCAACAGAGAAGTCTTTTGGAGAAAGATCCAAGATAACACTCTGCGAGAGACGGTCAGAGAGTGGACTTCACTTGGGGAAATACCACAAGGAATAGATTCATTTTTATTTATGATTAATGGAGATTTAAATTTTCAGTAATATTAATAAAGTAATTATATTAAATATTGATGAGTATCAACCTTAGCCAGACAGTTGACTTATAGGAAAAAAATTAATATTTTAATAATATAATAATTAGGAAATTATGAAAGTTGATTACATATCTGGTAGACAGACGAGAAATATTCCCGTTTGTAATTAATAATACAATTATAAGAAATAATTCAATTTAGGTACAGGTGCACCTAAGTACAATTATCATACATACTGTAGATGACTCAGGGTATCCCAAAAACAGTCAAAGTGACTTATTTCTGCTGGGGTCCTTGACTTATATCAGGTAAAATAACACAACTTTAAATTCACTGTTTAAGTAATAAGGAACAAGTGTGGCCTTCATGCGGCCCACTTGACTGTGAAGAGCGGTCCGCCGGAGATACTTCAGCAAATTGCCTTTTGTCTAATTAATTACGGCTCATGACCTACTAGGCAAGTATCGCCAGTCAGCTCACATACATGTACTCATTACTGGGTAAGATCTTATTTCTGAATAACAAGCAATACTTCCTTTATTCTCAGCAAAGTTCCTACGGTCTGCACACACAAGATTTCTGGTCATGTGGGCCAATGTTGAAAAAAACATGTACGCTTCTCGTTTTAAGATGCTCTAGGAATATCAAGATAAGCAATTTCGCATGTATTTAGTTATAAATTCCTAGATCAGAGGAAATACTCACACAATATACTGTTACCTCATGACAGCCAGAAGCAAAGTTCACTGAATGCCGGTTAAGAAAAACCATGAGTTATCCTTAAACGAAAGCCAGATGTTTATATTTATATATATATATATATATATATATATATATATATATATATATATATATATATATATATATATATATATATATATATATATATATATATATATATATCAACGCACCAGCCGTATCCCACCGAGGCGGGGTCTACCTGGAGTCTACCTGGAGGGTATTCCGGGAATCAACGCCCCCTTAGCCAGGTCCACAACCAGTCCTCCAGGTGGATCAGGGCCTGATCAACGAGGTTGTTACTGCTGGCCACACGCAATCCAACGTACAAACCAAAGCCCGGCTGATCCGGCACCGACTTTAGGCATCTATCCAGTTCCCTCTTGAAGACAACCAGGGGTCTACTGGTAATGCCCCTTATTGCTGATGGGAGGCTGTTGAACAGTCTTGGGTCCCGGACACTTACTGCGTTTTCTCTTAGTGTACCAGTGACGCCCCTACTTTTCACTGGGGCTATGTTGCATCGCCTGCCAAGTCTTTTGCTTTCGTATGGAGTGATTTCTGTGTGTAGATTAGGGATCAGTGCCTCCAGAATCTACCAGGTGTAGATAATAATATATCTCTCGCCTGCGAGCTAGTGAGTACAAGTCAAGTGCTTCCAGGCGTTCCCAGTAGTTAAGGAGTTTGATGGAACTTACACGTGCAGTAAAGGTTCTCTGTACATTCTCTAGATCAGCAATTTCACCTGCCTTGAATGGGGATGTTAATGTACAGCAGTATTCCAACCTAGAGAGAACAAGTGATTTAAAAATTATCATCATTGGCTTAGCATCTCTTGTCTTGAATGTTCTCATTATCCATCCTATCAGTTTCCTCACAGATGTGATAGTGGCACTGTTGTGGTCCTTGAAGGTGAGGTCTTCGGACATTACCACACTCAGGTCCTTCACATTACTTTTCCACTCTATTGTGTGATTAGAGTTTGTAGTATACTCAGTCCTAGTTATTATTTCCTCCAGTTTTCCATAATGGAATAGTTGGAATTTGTCTTCATTGAACATCATATTGTTCTCTGTTGCCCATTGGAAAACTTGGTTTATATCTTCTTGGAGCTTTGCCGTGTCCTCAATGGATGACACTCTCATGCAGATCCTAGTATCGTCTGCAAAGGATGACACGGTGCTATGGTTTACAGCTCTGTCTATGTCTGATATGAAGATGAGGAACAGGACAGGGGCGAGTACTGTGCCTTGTGAGACAGAGCTCTTCACTATGGCAGCATCCGATTTAACTCTGTTTACCACTATTCTTTGTGTGCGATTGGTTAGAAAGTTGACGATCCATCTGCCTACTTTGCCACTTATTCCTTTAGCACGCATTTTGTGTGCTATTGCACCATAGTCGCACTTGTCAAAGGCTTTTGCAAAATCTGTGTAAACTACATCCTCATTCTGTTTGTTTTCCAGTGCATCTAAGACCATATCATAGTGGTCTAAGAGTTGCGAAAGGCAGGAGCGACCTGCTCTGAAACCATGTTGCCCTGGGTTGTGCAATTTTTGGGAGTCCAAGTCATTTGCTATCCTGCTTCTTAGAACTCTTTCAAAGATTTTTATGATATGGGACGTTAAAGCTATTGGTCTATAGTTCTTAGCTACTGCTTTGCTGCCATCTTTATGGAGTGGGGCTATATCCGTTGTTTTTAGTGACTGTGGAATCTCGCCTGTGTCTAAGCTCCTTCTCCATAGCATACTTACGGCCCGTGAGAGGGGTTTCTTGCAGCCCTTAATGAACACCGAGTTCCACGAGTCTGGGCCTTGGGCTGAGTGCATGGGCATGTCGTCGATGGCTTTCTCAAAGTCTATTGAAGTTAGGGTTATGTCAGAAGTTTGGCATACATTGACAGAGTTTTGAGGCTCATTCATGAAAAAAATGTTTGGATTGTTGATCTTTAGACTGGTTAGTGGCTCGCTGAACACAGTCAAGTTGAGATTTCAGTATCTCACTCATTTCATTGTTGTAGTCTGTGTAGGATCCGATTGTCTGAGCAGGGGCCCTATACTAGAAGTGGTTTTTGCCTTGTTTTTGGCATATGAAAAGTAATATCTCGAATTTCTTTCAATTTAAGTAATCGCTCTTAGTTCCTCTTGTCTCTCCTGGATCCTGTACGAGTCCTTCAACTTTAACTTAATATTTTCCACTTCCCTGGTTAGCGCTTCCTTCCATGTATCAGATAACGTGGCATTCTTGAGGAGCTCAGTGATTCTTCGTCTTCTCCTGTAAAGGGAGCGTCTATCTCCAGTTTACTTCTTCTTTTCTTTTTTCTTAGAGGAATATACCTTGAACTTACTTCAGCTACCAGGAAGCTGATCTTTTGAAGGCAGTGGTTAGGGTCCATGTAATTTCAGATATCTTCCCAGCATGTTTCATTTAGGGCATAGTTTACCTAATCCCAGATGATGTTCTTGTTGTTGAAATTGAATTTGGTAAAGGTACCCTCATACTTGTTTGCGTTTTGTTGATCAGAACTCCTGTGCATGTAAGTCTGGACTTCGATTAGATTGTGATCAGAATTTGTTGTTTTTGATATTGTTATGTTTCTTACCAGGCCCTCATTATTTGTGAAAATAAAGTCCGGTGTATTCCCCAGTCTTACTGGCTCCACTATCTGCTGACTTAGGGTGTGTTTGTTGCAGAAATTCAGAAGCTCCTGTTTGTGTGACTTTTCATCTGAGCTGGCTCCAGGGGGTATTTCTGCTACAACATTATTTTCTGTATTCTTCCAATTTGTATATCTTAGACTGAAGTCGCCATGCAGCAAGATGTTTGGGGATGGGGTTGGAAAGTTTTCTAGACAAGAGTCAATTTTTGATAGTTGTTCTTTGAACTGTTGGGAAGTTGCATCTGGTGGCTTATATACAAGTACAATGACTAAGTTTTGGTTCTAGATTTTTATTGTCAGAATTTCAGCTACATCATTTGTGGTGTTCAGTATATCTGTGCGAATTAGCGACTCTTTGACATACAGGCCAACCCCCCTCCCCCCCCCCCCTCCGCTTGTTGCCTGTTCTTTCTGTCGCATCTGAAAAGGTTGTATCCAGGTATCCATATTTCACTGTCAAAGTAATCTTTTGCGTGGGTCTCTGTGAAGGCTGCAAACACTGCATTTGACTCCCCAAGAAGTCCATTAATGAAAGATATTTTGATAAATTAGACACATGTGCAACTCTTGGGAATCTTTATTGAGGAAACGTTTCGCCACACAGTGGCTTCATCAGTCCATACGTAGGAGAAACTTGAAGAACAGGAGGAGAATGAGGTAATCAGTCCCTCAACCTTGAGTCGATGTGTTCAGTCCATCAATCTTGAATAGAATACGGCATATCAGCGGAGAAGCAGCTTATAAACCGTATAGCAGGAGAGGTGCAGCAGTCATAGGTCGTGTCACATTTGTTCAATGTGGAAGTAGGTCGTGCCCAAGAATTAGGCAAGCGAAGAATTCCTAAGTATTAAGATCCCAAGAAGTTGCGGTGTCTGACAGATTTGTAGATGAATGGTTCAGAGAACCGACATGTTGATAAATTAGACACATGTGTAACTCTTGGGAATCTTTATTGAGGAAACGTTTCGCCACACAGTGGCTTCATCAGTCCATACGTAGGAGAAACTTGAAGAACAGGAGGAGAATGAGGTAATCAGTGTCTAATTTATCAACATGTCGGTTCTCTGAACCATTCATCTACAAATCTGTCAGACACTGCAACTTCTTGGGATCTTAATACTTAGGAATTCTTCGCTTGCCTAATTCTTGGGCACGACCTACTTCCACATTGAACAAATGTGACACGACCTATGACTGCTGCACCTCTCCTGCTATACAGTTTATAAGCTGCTTCTCCGCTGATATGCCGTATTCTATTCAAGATTGATGGACTGAACACATCGACTCAAGGTTGAGGGCCTGATTACCTCATTCTCCTCCTGTTCTTCAAGTTTCTCCTACTTATGGACTGATGAAGCCACTGTGTGGCGAAACGTTTTCTCAATAAAGATTCCCAAGAGTTGCACATGTGTCTAATTTATCAACATGTCGGTTTTCTGAACCATTCATCTACAAAAGATATTTTGTTGTTGGTGGATGGCTTAAGGCCCTGTATATTAGCAAATATAAATGAGATTGTGTTGCATGTTTGTTGGGGGGATTTTGTTGTTGGCATCAGTAGCTGTGAGCCCGGAGGGCCCACTGGCTGTGCCTCCAGTCCAACAAGGCTCCAAGGTGGTGGACTATTTAGTTATCTCTTTCCATTTTCTTTCTTCGTTTCCTACCACTAGAAACATCACTTGGAGGTGTCGTCATAGCTACCATAGCTACTATGATGTGTTGTACGGGGTGTGTGCCTCCTGGTCCCTTTTAAATGGTATGCAGTACAATTGGTATTGTAACATTGTTTTCCAAGGACTGAAGACTGACACATCTCAGGGTGGAAGTATTTGCAAGAAGTACAACGATATACTCTGTTAGACAGAAGGTCGCGACAATTTTTGGGATGTTCAGAGTTGCATGCCTCATTCGTTTTCCCTCATATTCCATGTTTACAGATGCCCCAAACATATAATTTGCACCATTTTGTTTTTGGCTGGGTACAATTAGTAATGGATGTAATCCTAATCTGTGCAGACTCTAGAACTGCACTACAGTCCTCCACAGCCAAACCAGAGACACCACCATCTGTTGTCATGACACCAACATTTTTCTTGGAAGAGGACTCCTCTACTACATCTGTACTTGGGGCAATGGCTTTGGTGGCTGTGGAAGAGTCTTTAACTGAATCCGGATTTTCACAATGGCTGGGGGCTGGGTCTGGGTCAGCCACAGGGCTGGGGACTGAGATAGCTGTTTTTTTTTTCCTGTGTTTTTTCCAGTGGGTATCTGCTTATTTTTGGTTCAGTTGTTGTAGACTGGGCATTCTGTGTGTCAGACTTTACTCCTCTCCTATCTTTCAATGCTCTATATATTCCGAGTAGACTATTCCTCTTTTTTTAATGTTTATTATTTGTTAACCTCCTGAGCACTTTCTTGATATCTGTCCATAGTTCCTCATCCCTGTTGCAGATCCAGAAACATCTATCTAGACAGATGTCATTACTGGTTGCAGTTTTTATTCTTGCACAGGTAACATGATGTTTTGAAAAGCAAAGGTTGCATGTGATTCTGGATTTTTCCCAAGAGCCTTTTCACATGTCCCACAGGTATACTGTACTGCCATCCAGCTCTGCATGTAGGTGTGGGTGTTATGAGGTCAATGCATGAGTATGTGGGATGTAATTAGTATGGAGACTTATTACACATTAAAAACTTTTATGTTGTGTAACATCATATATCATACATCCTACAGCATCTTATTTCTGTCATGATCACTGCTATTTATCTTATCCTGGCAGTTATATGTAGTGGTGGTGGCTGAATTGCAGTTATGAGAGGTGGGTCGGTGGTCAAGGATATGGGTGCCAGCAGGAGGGGGTGGGGACCATCCCCACTGGTTGGGGTGTCGGAGGGGAAGGGTGGTGAGAGGATTGGTGGTAGGTTATGCCTTTTCCACTATCTTATCACTTCATGTTCACTGTTTCCCTGCACATCAATCCACTATCTCTTGTTTTATTACTTATACTATGGCTTAATACTCATCCGGTTTGTATTCCCACTTCTCCACTTTGCTGGGTTTGGGTGATGAGAGGTGGGTCCGTGGTATGGGTGCCGGCAGGGAGGGGGAACAATCCCCGCTGAATGGGGTACGGAGGGGTCGGCGAGGAGAGAGGTGAGGGGATCAGTGGTAGAGGTAATCTGTGTCCACTACAATATCACATTTTATGTCCTCTGTTTCCCTGGACACTAATGCCACTATCATTTGTTTTATTACTTATGCTCTAGATTAATACTCATATGGGTGTGCATCTCCACTTTTCACTTATTTGACAACATCTGACAATAATTCCTATTTGCCTCTCGCCTGTAATTCCCATATTCACACCATATATTATACTCTGTACCGGGGATAAATTTAGATTACTTTCAGAAACGAAAGTTTTTCCTTTTACATTTAGTAATATATACAGGAGAAGGAGTTACTAGACCCTTGCTCCCGGCATTTTAGTGGCCTCTTACAACACGCATGGCTTAGGGAGGAAGAATTCTGTTCCACTTCCCCATGGAGGTAAGTAGAAATAAACAAAAACAAGAACTAATAAGAAAAATAGAAGAAAACCCAGATGAGTGTATATATATATATATATATATATATATATATATATATATATATATATATATATATATATATATATATATATATATATATATATATATGCTTATGCATACATGTGCAGTGTGACCTTAATGTAAGTAAAAGTAGCAAGACGTACCTGTAATCTTGCATGTTTATGAAACAGAAAAAATACACCAGCAATCCTAACATCATGTAAAACAATTACAGGCTTCCGTTTTACACTCACTTGGCAGGACGGTAGTACCTCCCTGGGTGGTTGCTGTCTACCAACCTACTTCCAAGGAAAGGAAGTATTCAGCAATGGACTTGACATATCAAGAGTGAGAACACTACCAGTCGATCCCACAGTGCCGAATAGGTATAACTTGCGATTTTGGCTTAAATAGCAACGCTCTTCTTGCCGAATAAGACAAGCGAAAATTTGTGTATGTAATAATTTCGCAAAAATCACTGTGAACCTAGCGAAAAAATATATTTCACTGTATTTGTTTATTATTAAATTATTGTAAACTTATCTAAAATATATTTAGTTGGATTAGGCTAAATTAAATTGCGTTTGTTATAATAAGGCCAGGTAAGTTTTCTAAAGTCCTTTTGTTATAAAATTATAATTTTTACATTAGCATAAAAGAAAAATATATCTTTAAACGTATAAGAGGAAAATTTTAGAAAGGACTTAATTTTAAATGAGTTCTTGCTAATTGACCAGTTTGACCTATTCCGCATGACGTATATATATATATATATATATATATATATATATATATATATATATATATATATATATATATATATATATATATATATATATATATATATATATATATATATATATATATATATATATATATATATATATATATATATATATACATATATATATATATATATATATATATATATATATATATATATATATATATATATATATATATATATATATATATGTTAAAAACTATTCAGAGTATAAACTACTGATTAACAACACAACAACACACCACAAGAAACTGGCATTTTTTGTCTGCCAATATATCAAAATGTGCGAGGCGCCCCAGGGAGGGAAATATTGTCAGCCCGAGAGAGATTAATGTTATCTCAGTCATCATAAATTTCTTTTTGCAGCGGTGATGGTGGTGTTGGTGAGAGCAGCAGCTAGACGGGTGGCCACAGGGATAAGGCAGCGGTGATGGTAGTGGTGGTGGTGGTGGTGGCAGCAGCAACTAGACGGGTGGCCACCGGGATAAGGCAGCGGTGATGGTGGTGGGAGCAGCAGCTAAACAAGTGGCCACCGGGATAAGGCAGCGGTGATGGTGGTGGTGGTGGGAGCAGCAGCTAGACAGGTGGCCACAGGAATAAGGCAGCGGTGATGATGGTGGTGGTTGTGGTGGTGGGAGCAGCAGCTAGACAGGTGGTCACCGGGATAAGGCACACTCATTTCACATCGTTCGTTTTCTTAAGCATTATCCAGCGTCAATTTTTACACGTTTCCTGTTCAAAGATTATTTTTAAATATTTTAGGCTAGGTTACGTAAATCTTTAAAATGTACGTCAATCTGCAAATAAGTGAATTATACAAACACACTACTTCATGTTAGACAGCGCAGTGTCTCTGCGAAAATGCGCATCATTAAAATCAGCACGTTTGTCATAGGTGGTGGGAAGACTAGAAAGAAATATCTGGCAGAGGAGTCTGGGAAATGTATGCCGTGCGGTATTTGGAGGCAATATTTGGCGTCGTTTGGTGAAAATATATGACGTGGCTTGTAGGAAATGGTGTGGAGGGGAGAACATGTTTGGTGGATTATAAAGAAAATACTTGAAGAAAATATTTGATGTAGTGAAGGAAAAATATTCAACTTCAAAAATTTCTTTGCTTGGTGTGGTGAAAATATTTGTTGTGGTATCAAGAAATATTTGTAGTAGAGCAAATATTTAGATCAGCATGACAAAAAAGGATATTTAACATGATGGTGATATAATATTTATCATGTTGTTGGTGAAACCATGGCAACATGGGTTCAGGGCAGGTCGCTCCTGCCTCTCACAACTACTGGATCACTATGATATGGCCTTGGATGCACTGGAAGAAAATCAGAATGCAGATGTAATATACACAGACTTTGCAAAAGCATTTGACAAATGCGATCATGGCGTAATAGCCCATAAAATACGTGCTAAAGGAATAACTGGGAAACTGGGGAGATGGATCTTCAACTTCCTAACAAATCGAACACAAAGAGTAGTGGTCAACAGAGTTAAATCAGAGGCTGCCATAGTGAAGAGCTCTGTTCCACAAGGCACAGTACTCGCCCCCATCTTATTCCTTATCCTCATATCAGACATAGACAGAGATATACATCACAGCACCGTATCATCCTTTGCGGATGATACTAGGATCTGCATGAGGCTGTCATCTGCTGAGGACGCGGTTAACCTCCAAGAAGATATAAACAAAGTTTTCCAGTGGGCAACGGTAAACAATATGATGTTCAATGAGGACAAATTCCAACTACTCCGTTATGGAAAACTGGAGGAGATAATAACTAGAACAGAGTATACTACAGACTTTGGCCATACAATAGAGCGGAAAAATAATGTAAGGGATCTGGGAGTAGTAATGTCTGAGAATCTCACTTTCAATTATCACAACAGTGCCACGATCGCACGTGCAAAGAAAATGATAGGATGGATAATGAGAACGTTCAAAACGAGAGATGCCAAGCCAATGATGATCCTTTTCAAATCACTTGTTCTCTCTAGGCTGGAATACTGCTGTACATTAACATCTCCATTCAAAGCAGGTGAAATCGCAGAACTAGAGAGTGTACAGAGATCCTTTACTGAACGCATAAGCTCTGTCAAGCACCTTAACTACTGGGAACGCTTGGAAGCACTTGACTTGTACTCGTTGGAACGCAGGAGGGAGAGATATATCATAATCTACACTTGGAAAATCTTGGAAGGAATGGTCCCAAATCTGCACACAAAAATCACTCCCTACGAAAATAAAAGACTGGGCAGGCGATGCAAAATGCCCCCAATAAAAAGTAGGGGCGCCATTGGTACACTAAGGGAAAACACCATAAGTGTCCGGGGCCCAAGACTGTTCAACATCCTCCCATCAAGCATTAGGGGAATTGCCAATAAACCCCTGGCTGCCTTCAAGAGAGAGCTGGACAGATACCTAAAGTCAGTGCCGGATCAGCCGGGCTGTGGCTCGTACGTTGGACTGCGTGCGGCCAGCAGTAACAGCCTAGTTGATCAGGCCCTGATCCATCGGGAGGCCTGGTCGTGGACCGGGCCGCGGGGGCGTTTATCCCCGGAATAACCTCCAGGTAACCTCCAGGTAAAAATGAAAATAACTGGTGGAACATGGAGAAGTTATTTAGTGGAGGTGGACAGGGAGAGTGATGATAGTGGAGATGATGGTGGAGGTGATGAAGATGGAGGTAATGAAGGTGAAGGCGGTGATGGAAGTGATGAAGGTGAAGGTGATGATGGTGGACTTGATGAGTAGGAGTTCATGGTAATTAATGACGCACCTTTGTAATCTCAACCACGCTGCATCACCACACGTTCCCTACATAAATCTGTTTTTCGAAAGGGCCGTTTTTCCATCGATCCTTAATTCCGCTTAGATACATACGTCAGTAATGCTTTCCAAGGCAATTTGCCACTTTTCCTAGACAGGTTGTCATCATCAGTATTGCTGTTATAACCACTTCAATTTGCATGGGTCTCTTAGCCATATTGGTGGATTGGAAAAATAACTTTTGGACTCATATATACGAAATCAGGATAAAAATCTTCGTGTTTCCCCAAGAAGGATCGTGTACTACTATTTTCCTGAACTATTTCATCATTTACACATCACTGGCAGCAGGTGTTGATCTGAGCTGGTGACCAATATGCCATTTTCAATCAAACTGCAATTTAGCCCCTGACCATTCTCACTTCGTCATCGTCGGTTGCGGGATATAGTGCTCTAGTAACTATGTATTGGTCATACGATCCTCGCCCATGGTCGTATGGATGGCCACCCTCCACCACACTGAGAGGATTGCCAGGTCTCGCTGACAGTTTAACACCTTTTGATAGATTGCTTCGTTTATCCGAGAGAACGCAATGCTTTCTCCGTCGTCCTATCTGAAACTCCTACACTTGATATAAATTGTAGGTGACTTTTTGGTTCCTGTTTGATTCATAAAATTTCTTAATTGCTCATTCCTTTTTTATTCCAGTCTCAATATTTGTATACAACGTTGAATGACCACCGAGGCTTAAACCTCTTCATGAATAATAATAATAATAATAATAATAATAATAATAATAATAATAATAATAATAATAATAATAATAATAATAATAATAATAATAGTTGGGATTTAATCATGCGATTCTAAATCTGAAATTATCATAAAAATGTAAAGGGTAAGTTATGAGTGTGTTGGTTAACAGGGCGAGTGAACAGAAAGTGGTTTGATGTCTATTAGGTAAAAATAATTAATCTCTTGTATAATGAGTGTATTTACAAACATGACTACAGTTGATTGCTAACATGACTGCTGCACAAAAGAGTGTTTCTATACTATATTATATTACGATACCAGTTCACAGTATTAGGATTAAGACCTCCCCACTATACGTGGGTGTATATACAATTTTTCGTCTATATACACAAAAACAGGCATCTCTCGGTTCACACGTCATGCTTTTTTTATGCAGTCTGTCAAACAAACCTACCTGATTAATTTCTTTTTACTTAAAGCATATATACTAAACACACAGGACATCTATGAAAATAGGGCTACCCGAAAACGATGCCCACTGTCTTACCAGAAACATACTGACATCACATTTCAGATGGCCCTCCCACTCCTCCATAGGTCAGCACTGTACTTCCTACCTTCAGGACTCAAATTCGCGTGACTTGCGCTGAGTACATTACAATTTATTTGACGTTCATCACACAGCCAATTCTTGCACTCCTGTACCAGCGAAACTGGCAATTATTATGTCAGTGTGGCTGTAGGGGTTACCAGTCACACAAGTTCGTTGTCAGGTTAATACGTCAACCAACTGGTTAAGAGGCAGACTCAAGACGGATTGGTGTTATATTTATATCCCTGGTTGGAGTTAGACTCGCTAATATGCTGAGTACACACATACTGGTCTCTCTTGTTAGAAGTGAAGGGTAACTGTAGTGAGTGAATTCACTTTGCTCTCTCGTTCTTTAAAATTTTGCTGCTCTACTGCACTCTGTACGTATTGTAAATATTAGAAAAGGGAATACATGGGTACTTTGCCTTTATTTTCGAGGTGTGTTTCTTGTCTGGGGACTACAGACCCTTTCTTAGTGCACCTGTGTTTGTAATAGTCCTGATAAACGGTAATCTTGATTTTCTTCATAAATGTTACCTTGCTCACACTCCAACAGCTTTATCGATGTTCAAGTCTCTAGCACTCACAGCCTACTTTACCTTCTCCCTCTAACTTTCTGGGGTGACCCCTACCCCTCCTTCACTCCACCACAGATTTATACACCTTAATCTTCTTATTTTTCTCCATCCTCTCTGAATGTCCAAACCTCCTCAACAACTCCTCCTTAGCCCTCTTTTGCTAATCCAAATATTTTTAATCTCCAACTTCGAATTCTCTACATAATACACCATACATTGTCCTCAAACACATCATCTCACTGCCTTTATTTTTCTGGCTGCAACGTTTAAACCCGTGTTTCACACCCATTTAACAGTGCTGGTACGACTATACTCTGGTATATTTTCCTGTTTTGTCTCCATGGGTTAAGTTCTTTGTCTACATAGAGACTTGTTGCACCACCCGGCTTCCTTCCCTCATCTATTGTATGGCTCATCTTATCTTTTATAGACCCATCAGCCGACAAGTTCACTTCCAAATATATGAAGACATTTACTTTCTCCCTTCAGTTTCATAATGTTGCATGGCCTTGATTTTTAGTTTCTCTCATCACCTTGCTTTTTCCTGTGTTTGCTTTCAGTTTTCTTATTTTGCATACACTCCTAAATCCTCAACCAACTTTTGCGACTACTCTTCAAAATCTTCCGAAAAAATTGTACCACCAGCAATGAGCAATTGTTATAACTCCCACTTTTTATCAAATACATTATCTTTTAATTCCGCATATCTCCCCAATGCCCTACCTACCTGGAGGGCATTCCGGGGATCAACGCCCCAGCGGCCAGGTCCAAGACATTCATTTCTTTCACAACTCCGTCTATGAATATGTTAAACAACCATAGTGATATCAGACTTCCCTCTTACTGCTTACTTTTACTAGCAATTAATCCCCATTATCATTCACAAATGTCTTGAGCCTCACTATTCGTATAAAAACTCTTAATTGCTTTCAGTAATCTACTAGATATTCTGTGTCATACTGTCCGTGCCTCTCTATTTTGTGTCATTCTGTCCGTGACTCTCTTATCCACTGTCTTTTTCTCCATCTTTATCTCTTTCTCATTTTCTCTTCTCGACTTTTCACACATTCACGTATTCTTATGACACAGTGCAACATTCTTCCAAGACTTCTGTAAGTCACCAAACTCATAACAACGAATTTTTCCTAAACTTCGGAAACAATGCCAGTGTAGATCACTGTGTGTGTGTGTGTGTGTGTGTGTGTGTGTGTGTGTGTGTGTGTGTGTGTGTGTGTGTGTGTGTGTGTGTGTGTGTGTGTGTGTGTGTGTGTGTGTGTGTGTGTGTGTGTGTGTGTGTGTGTGTGTGTGTGTGTGTGTGTGTGTGTGTGTGTGTGTGTGTGTGTGTATGTATGTGTGTGTTTGAGAGAGAGAGGGGGGGGGGAACCAGTGAGGAAAAAAAAAGGGATTTCAAACTTGAAGGAATAGACTAAAGACAATGAAGAGTGTGTGAATGTATAGAGGAGGAAGGGGAGTAAAAGTGATGGGTAGAGAGGTGAAATAATGTAAGAAAGGAGGTGGGAAGAGATAGATGGGGAAGGAAGAAGGTTTCCAGAGAAAAATACTTGGAAGGAAAACGCGAAGATGGAGAGAGAGAGGCAGAGATAAATGTAATAAAAAACAATAAAACACTGTGAGAGAATTCTTAGAGAAATTTTGGAAAATGGAGTTTGGAAAGAGTTCATATATTGGTATATATGACAGACGTTCTGTATGGCTTAATATTCTTACCTAAAGAACATGTACGTCTCCAAAATAATACTTTTGTATTAAATACAAACCAAAGAACTACTGGGTATGTAGGTAATCACACACACACACACACACACACACACACACACACACACACACACACACACACACACACACACACACACACACACACACACTAACACACACACACACACACACACACACACACACACACACACACACTAACACACACACACACACACACACACACACACACACACACACACACACACACACACACACACACACACACACTCACACACACACACACACACACACACACTAACACACACACACACACACACACACACACACACACACACTAACACACACACTAACACACACACACACACACTAACACACACACACACACACACACACACACACACACACACACACACTAACACACACACACACACACACACACACACACACACACACTAACACACACACTAACACACACACACACACACTATCTAAGGAGCGTTTAGCACCTTAATTTTAAACCATGGTAGTCACCAGCGATATCAGGTGTGGTGTTGGCTCAGCCAGGAAGATGTTGCTTGATCCCTGCCAGGCTGGCAAGCTTGCGTAATTATGTTGACATATTAATAACGTTCTAATGGGAGCTTAAAGCGCCCTCACTCTACGCTGACAACACTGTGATAAAACAGTGACGGCACTGTAATGAAATTATGATAACACTGTGACAGTACCGTGATGATTACATTTTAACACCCCGGTAACACAGAGATAACATCGAGATAATACCCGGAAAATACTGAAGGAATATAGTGGGTAGGACGCATTAAGCTCCATTATTTCCGTTTTCATACGAATAACTGTCTGAGTCGTTCAAATTGTCTGTTGTTTGTGAGAGATATATTCCAAAATTTGCTCCTTCAACTTCATTCCCTCACCTCTCTCTCTCGCTCGCTCTCTCTCGCTCTCTCTCTCTCTCTCTCTCTCTCTCTCTCTCAGCACATTAAACTATTTGTTGTATCATCTACTAGCTCATTATCTTTTATTCTGGGAATTTTCTATGAGACTAATTTGCTAAGTATTTCCTTGCATCATCTAAGCGTTTCCTTGCATCAACCACTCCAGTGAACTCCTAAACTACAGCAAGGTCTGTGGCGGCTTGGAGCTCCTCTGATTTGTGATTCAATTTGATATTTGCTCAGTAGACACATAATTCTCGTTTTTTTATACTGCAATTTAAATTTCATTGATGATCAAAAGCAGATATAAATCCGCTTTGATTTAAGAGAAAAATCCAAAAAAAGACAATCAGAGTGAATTCTCACACAGAATCTAACAACTATTGAAGCATCAAAGGCTCGCCCATATCCGCAATATTGTCTCTCATTTTTCGGGCTAATACTCTGCGTTAATCACAGCGGATGGGTAATAGTCTCTGTGATGAGAATGAACGGGATGCACAGACCAAACGAGTTGGTCCATTACTGGTGATTTTACCGTGATAGCATGAACCAGAGACGGTAATAAAAGTCCCAGTGTACCATCACACGAGCTAATGTTCCGTGTTTACCTTCATCACTGGGAAGAGAATATGTCATATTGAAGCTTCGTTATCCCCTCGTTACCATGTCCTCTCTCTTACACCCTCATTTCTATCCCGTCCTCACCCTTCACCTCTCTTCTACCTCTCCATCCACCTCCACCCTGTCTCTTCCTATCTCTCCTGTATCAATATCCCTACATTTTCTTTTCTTTTCTCCACTGCCAACTCTCACTCTCTTATCCTCATCACCTACTCTCTTTTTCCTGTCTTCATCACTCTTCCCCTACACTTACCACCCTCGTTTCTCCCGTATCCTTCGCTCTTATCCCACCCTTCATTTTCCAATTTTATCCCTTTCTTTCCATCCCATCCATTCCCTGTGGTAAACACAATTAGATGTCTTTAAGAAATGAAAGAAATGAGTAAACGATATTTGAATAACAATGTCGTGACCTTTAAACTTTTAAATGGCGAAAATAAATAGCAAATGTTGGCTTGGCAACAGCAATTATAACTTAGAGAACTTCCTGAAACACTTACAAGTTGGCTTAAATAACTTTCTAAAATACTCATAAGTCGGCTTCAAGAACCTCTTCAACAATGAACTTCCATAAGAAGATACTTTATTCATTATTTTTATATAGTGAAAGCTATAATTTTTTATTCCCTTTCAGTGTGATTAATTTGTGCTCGGATGAAGATTTTCAAGAAATTTAACATGGTATTCAAATTTGCAGTTTTTCTTCCACACTTGACAACTTAATCTAACTTTGCTGCAGCTTACTTAATATAATATAGCATTTTTTTTATTTAAATAAAAGTCAGCCACAAATTAGCTAGCGTTATCTAACACTGCAGGTATGTCCTCTCCAGAAGCGAAAGCTACTGCATATGCACCTACTCCACGGGAATCGTAGGAAATCTGGTTTGATATGAAGAAAAGGTAGGTAGCTATAATTCCTTGAAACGAGAGATCTATACTAGTATCAGTGACAAGTTGTGGGTTGTATATTTTTCATCAGTATTAACGACCTCTTTGTAGTATATCTACGACTACCTTTAATGCAAGGTCATGTCATTTTCGAGGTCAACAAGTGGGATGATTTTATCAGGTAAAATCAAATCAATAGGCGAGGCCAGGCCACTAAATTAGGCTATTAGATTAGGTTATCAAGGTCATCAAGGTCATCAGGTAATGTGAGGGCATCATGCAAGATCAGGTTACCAGGTAAGACCAGGTAACCAGGCAAAGTCAGTCAACAGGTAAGGCCAAGCCTCAGGTAAGGCCAATCAGAGAGAGCTAACAAGAAAGTCAGTGGAGCGACAAATTAGCGCACCTTTCAGAGGACGCCAGCGGCTTCTTGCTGAAGAGATGCAAGCTGGAATACATTGATGAATGGCTGCTTTCCCTGCTGGAAGCTGCTGGAGGGACGTACTTCGCCATGCACGATATTAACTTCAGCGAAGTTTACATCTTTGAAATTAATCTTGTCTCAGAGAGACTGAAGTTGCTGTAATAAGGTATTAAATGATATATACTAAAGTGAAGTTCCAAAGTTCAGGTAAGTTTCAAAGGTTCAGATGCCAGTGTTCTGCTTCTCGTGAGCGGAAATATTTATCCATAGACTTTGCTTAAGGTACTTTTTAAAGAGAGATGTGAGTATGAGCGCATTCACGTATAAACATATAAATGTGCGTTCGAACGTTTATACTTGCACAAACAGCAAGGACGTCAATAGGAGCAAAACCAGCATTAACGAAGTGAAATAGGAGAGGAACGATCTGGATGAAGACCGTTCAGAGTGAACATGAAAGGACAAATGAAGCTTTAAATATTGTATGTTAATTCGTGAGCAATTACGAGGTAGGGCCAGGAGCCGAGACTCAACAACTACAGTCACTTTTGAGTATAAATACATTTTAAATTAAGTGCTACCAAAATGAAAACTGGCTAACAAAACACCTATACTGAGGCAGAAAAACAGACAAGTAACACTGAACTATATACTTGAATCTTTGACCTGCACATTATCCAAGGTTATGGTGACATTATTCACAAGGTGAATGGAATAACGGGAATAATAATAATAGTAGCAGTAGTAATACTCGTAGCAGTAATAGTAATAGTAGTGAAAGTAGCAAGAAAAATTAAAGCTGCAGCCGAAGGCAACAAAGCAGCAGCGGCGGCGGCGGCGGCGGCGGCGGCGGCGGCGGCGGCGGCGGCGGCGGCGGCGGCGGCGGCGGCGGCGGCGGCGGCGGCGGCGGCGGCGGCGGCGGCTGCGGCGGGGACGACGGCGGCGGCGGTTGTACAAGACTCCTACGTGCCACTGTTCACTAACAATGTAACGCTAAGGAGAAGAATGTGTTTGGAAAATAAACGTGATAAACTAGATAATAATAGAGATGTAACTGGAAATAAGGAGACCGGAGACAGATCTCTCAGTGGGAGTGGAAGCAATAACAACCATTAGGGTGAGAAAATTATATCGAATTAAATATCATGAGAGACTCCAAGATGTATATAAACTACACCACATATAAACCATATTGTATTAAAACTATGTTGCATATAAACCACATTACATTCAGGAAGGATATAGGGAAGCACTGGTTTAGTAATAGAGTTGTGGATGAGTGGAACAAACTCCTGAGTACAGTTATAGAGGCTAAAACGTTGTGTAGTTTTAAAAATAGGTTAGATAAATACATGAGTGGGTGTGGATGGGTGTGAGTTAGACCTGACTAGCTTGTGCTACTAGGTCTGATGCAGTGCTCCTTTCTTAAGTGGAAGTGACCTGACTAGGTGGATCATTGGGCTAATCCGGAAGGGGGGGGGGACATGGACCTCCTTTCCTTGGGTCAGTAGGCCTGCTGCAGCGTTCCTTCTTTCTTTTATTCTTATGTTCTTATAAATTATATTGCATCAACCACGAATAAAAGTCTGACAAATGCCTGAACTACCTTGCTGGAGTCGTTCAAGCGTTAGAATATGCAGCGCCAGTGTGCAGTGTGGACTTAATCAAAAAAATACTCCTTAAATTGCAAGGGTTTACAACTAGATGAGTCACAGAACTGAGGAAAATTAGGTACGAGGAGACACTGCAAAAAATGAGAGCTACATAACAGAGGAGCGAAGAAGGATAAAGAACCGGTGAAGGTTCTCCCAACCTGAGCTCAGTAGTTCTCTCCTGACTCCTGGTTCACTCTGAATCAACAATAACATTATACGCTTTCCACTTTTTTATATTGTTATTTGTGATTGATATATCACATCGTTTTTTATTAGTCCTGTTTCACAGTTGAACTATCTATAAAACTTTGTTATTGTGAATTTATAGTAAATAAAGTTGTTTTACGTTTAACAAAGAGATTTATTCTGTTATACTTTTAATTACACTACTGACGTTCCACTGAGTTTAATTGAATTTTTCGTCATTACACTCATTTGTGTGTGTAGTGACCTGGTGACTTGCATGCCAGGTCACGGCTGCAGCCATTGGTCCTGACCCTGATCTGACTTGGTGACCTGTGTGTGAGGTCACGGTTGGAAGCATAGGTCTCGACACTGACGTAACTTGTGAGGTCACGATAGAATACCTAAGTTGCTGGGTCGCCCAGGTCACCCAGGGGCGCTTACGTTACGTAGGTAATTACCTGCTTAAATTAGAGATTGTTGAGCTTCAACTCCTGGGCTCGTCTCTTAATTATCAGCACCAATACTTGATTAAGACTTGTGAGGGCCCCAGGACAAGTAACTTGTGGGGGACCCTTTACTGTGTGTTTGTGTGTGTATGTATGTATGTGTGTGTGTGTGTGTGTGTGTGTGTGTGTGTGTGTGTGTGTGTGTGTGTGTGTGTGTGTGTGTGTGTGTGTGTGTGTGTGTGTGTGTGTGTGTGTGTGTGTGTGTGTGTGTGTGTGTGTGTGTGTGTGTGTGTGTGTGTGTGTGTGTGTGTGTGTGTGTGTGTGTGTGTGTGTAGTATTAATGATTCCACAAAGCATCAATTCTGGTAGTCAGATTGGCTAGAGCTCTGCTTTGTGTGGGTCCCTTTTGTGCTGGATCAAGCAGGGGTAGCAGGCAGCCTGCTTCTCAGTCCTCCTTAACTACTTCCTGCAGGATGAAATCTAATAAGAAAAAGAGTCTCAGTCAGGAGCGTGGGATATAACAGATCTCTTATAAGATTTTCTAACACAGTGCACAATAAGGTCCAAGCAATAACCATACAAAGAGATACAAAGTGTGTTTTCAGGTAGGCAAGTACAGTGAAGGCAGAGGTGTTCCCGAGTGCCCTAGTGGTGACCACTGCTGACTACACACTAGAACAATGCTTTTCCTGATATGTGCTAAAGTGCTGTAGGTGTAGCGAAAGTCAGTAAATGAAATGATTGGCTACATAACAACCAAATGGGAGGAGACAGAGAAAAAGTTTAGTCCCAAGGGCAACAGAAATAATGGGAAGACCAGAACGAGCCCTTGGTTTACCCAAAGGTATAGGGAGGCAAAAACTAAGTGCACTAGAGAATCGAAAAAGTGCAGAAGACAAAGGACCCAGGAAAATAAAAAGATTAGTAGAAGAGCCAGAAATGAGTTTGCACAGATAAGGAGGGAGATCCACGACAGTACGAACATGACATAGCATCAAAAGTCAAGTCTGACCCGAAGCTGTTGTATAGCCACATCAGGAGGAAGACAACACTCAAGGAACAGGTAATCCGGCTGAGGAAAGAAGATGGGGAGTTCACAAGAAACGACCAAGAAGTATGTGAGGAGCTCAACATGAGATTTAGGGAAGTATTTACAGTGGAGACAGAAAGGACTCTGGGAAGTCAGAATTCAGGGTACACCAAAAAGGAATATACCAACAAGTGTTGGATGAAATACACACAACCGAGGAGGAGGTGAAGAAGCTAAGTGACCTTGATACCTCAAAGGCGGTGGGACCAGACAACATCTCTCCGTGGGTCCTTAGAGAGGGAGCAGAGATGCTGTGTGTGCCACAAACAACAATTTTCAACACATTCATTGAAACTGGGCAAATACCTGAGGTATGGAAATGGCAAATGTAGTTCCCATTTTTAAGAAAGGAGACAGACACGAAGCACTAAACTATAGACCAGTGTCACTGACGTGTATAGTATCCAAAGTCATGGAGAAAATTATGAGCAGGAGAGTGGTGGAGCACCTAGAAAGGAACAAACTCATGAACGACAACAAGCACTGATTCATGGAAGGCAAATGCTGTGTCACAAACCTACTGGAGTTTTATGACAAGGTAACGAAAGTGAGACACAGGAGAGAGAGTGGGTAGATTGCATTTTCTTGGACAACAAGAAAGCCTTCGACACAGTTCCTCACAAGAAATTAGCGCAAAAGCTCGAGGATCAAGCATATATAACAGGAAGGGCACTGCAATGGATCAGAGAATACCTGACAGGGAGGCAACAACGAGTCATGGTACGTGACGAGGTATCAGAGCGGGTGCCTTTGAGGAGCGGGGTTCCACAGGGGTCAGTCCTAGGACCAGTGCTATTTTTGGTATGTGTATGACATGACGGAAGGGATAGACTCAGAAGTGTCCCTGTATGCAGATGATATTAAGTTAATGAGGACAATTAAATCGGATGAGGATCAGGCAGGACTACAAAGAGACCTGGACAAGCTGGAAGCTTGGTCCAGCAACTGACTCCTCGGATTTAATCCCGCCAAATGAAAAGTCATGAAGATCGGGTAAGGGCAAAGAAAACCAAGGTGGCCAAAGACTGCAAACCTCACCCAAGGAAAAAGATCTTGGGGTGAGTATAATACCGAGCACGTCTCCTGAGGCTCATATGAACCAGATAACTGCTGCAGCATATAGGGGCCTGGCAAACCTGAGAATAGGGTTCCGATATCTCAGTAAGGAATCGTTCAAGACATTGTATACCGTGTACGTCAGGCCCACACTGGACTATGCAGAACCAGTTTGGAACCCATACCCGGTCAAGCACGTCAAGAAATTAGAGAAAGTGCAAAGGTTAGCAACAAGACTAGTTCCACAGCTAGGGGGAATGTCGAACGAAGAAAGGTTAAGGGAAATCGGCCTGACGACACTGGAGGACAGGAGGGTTAGGGAAGACATGATAACAACATATAAAATGCTGCCTGGAAGAGACACGGTTGACAGAGACAGAATGTTCCAGAGAGGGACACAGAAACAAGGGGTCAAAACTGGAAATTGAAGTCTCGGATGAGTCAAAGAGATGTTGGGAAGTATTTTTTTAATCATAGAGTTGTGAGAAAGTGGAATAGTCTGGCAAGTGATGTAATGGAGGCAGGAACCATACAAAGTTTTAAGACGAGATATGATTAAGCTCATGGACCAGGTGGAAAGAGGACCTAGTAGCGATCAGTGAAGAGGCGTGACCATGGGCTATGTCTCGACCCATGCAACCATAAATAGGAGAGTACAAATAGGTGAGTACAGAGAAGCACTGTAACTGGTACTAAACTCAATGAGGAGACTGCTGACGTTCAGGTAAGAGGTACACTCCTCGCTGTGCAAATTTAGTAGTCTAGGGTAATAGCATAATACCATTCATCGTACATGTTATTAACTTGTTCTTGCTGAGTATTGTCCGAGCCCAATACGTTGATGTCTGTGCAGTGAAACGAAACAAATCGGTGTACTTGTAGTCGTTAGGAATAACGAATAGGGGATTTCTTGGCTATATCTTGGAAACACGTCCACCCCATTTCAGCATAACGAAAACTAGTTTCCAGACTGTGAACTGTGTTATTCCTGCTGGTTCCTCATCATTTCCAAGCGGTGTTATCACAACAGCATGTTACGGTAGATAACTCTCACGTGTAGATACGTTCCTAACTTTCATCTCCACATAGTCATTCACTTTCATCTTTTTGCTCTTAAATTCTGCCAAGACGTTTGTTCATAAGAAACCTAATAACCTAATAACTGGTTAATTTAAGTAACTGTATTCGAAGCCGCGTACTCGGCTCCTAGGATATCTTCCAGAAACAGCGGCGGGAAAATGTCTCCCATGCTGGGTAATAACTCCCTGGGTATCCTTAAGAATTAGAGGTAGACAGATCTCTCCCATGCTGGACGACAATTCTTACGCATAATTTGAGTCACATGGTGACTAATGCATGGTAGCTGACGCATGGTGTCAGGGCACAATCACACACTGAAGGAGCGATAGTATGTTAGTCATGCTATTAGCAGGTTTGACTGGTTAATTGGGTTTAACACCTATCGACTACACGAAAATTATTGAGGCTCCATGTACCGGCCAAGAGTACTTTAATCCTTATTAAAAGGATTAAAGTGAACTCCCGGTACCCACACACACACACACACACACACACACACACACACACACACACGCTAAGAAGCTGTTAAGGGCCATCGATACCTCAAATGCAATGGGACCGGACAACATCTCCCCATGGATCCTTAGAGAGGGAGCGGATATGCTGTGTGTACCACTTACCACAATCTTCAACACATCCCTGGAAACTGGGCAACTACCTGAGGTATGGAAGACGGCAAATGTAGTTCCCATTTTTAAAAAAGGAGACAGATAAGAGGCACTAAACTATAGACCTGTGTCACTGACGTGTATAGTATGCAAAGTTATGGAGAAGATTATAAGGAGGAGAGTGGTGGAGCACCTGGAACGGAACAAGAGTATAAACGCCAACCAGCACGGATTCATGGAAGGCAAATCCTGTGTCACAAACCTTCTGGAGTTTTATGATAAAGTAACTGAAGTAAGACACGAGAGAGAGGGGTGGGTTGATTGCATCTTCTTGGACTGCAAGAAGGCCTTTGACACAGTTCCTCAAAAGAGATTAGTGCAGAAGCTAGAGGATCAGGCGCATATAACAGGAAGGGCACTGCAATGGATCAGAGAATACCTGACAGGGAGGCAACAACGAGTCATGGTACGTGATGAGGTATCACAGTGGGCACCTGTAACGAGCGGGGTCCCACAGGGGTCGGTCCTAGGACCAGTGCTATTTTTGGTATATGTGAACGACATGATGGAAGGGTTAGACTCAGAAGTGTCCCTGTTCGCGGATGATGTGAAGTTAATGAGGAGAATTAAATCAGATGAGGATCAGGCAGGACTTCAAAGAGATCTGGACAGACTGGACACCTGGTCCAGCAACTGGCTTCTCGAATTTAACCCCGCCAAATGCAAAGTCATGAAGATCGGGGAAGGGCACAGAAGACCGCAGACAGAGTATAGGCTAGGTGGCCAAAGACTGCAAACCTCGCTCAAGGAGATCTTGGGGTGAGTATAACACCGAGCATGTCTCCGGAAGCACACATCAACCAGATAACTGCTGCAGCATATGGGCGCCTGGCAAACCTGAGAACAGCGTTCCGATACCTTAGCAAGGAATCGTTCAAGACACTGTATACCGTGCACGTCAGGCCCATACTGGAGTATGCAGCACCTGTTTGGAACCCGCACTTGATCAAGCACGTCAAGAAACTTGAGAAAGTGCAAAGGTTTGAGACAAGGTTAGTTCCAGAGCTAAGGGGAATGTGCTATGAAGAAAGGTTAAGGGAAATCGGTCTGACGACACTGGAGGACAGGAGGGTCAGGGGAGACATGATAACGACATATAAAATACTGCGCGGAATAGACAAGGTGGACAAAGACAGGATGTTCCAGGAAGGAGACACAGAAACAAGGGGTCACAATTGGAAGTTGAAGACTCAGATGAGTCAAAGGGATGTTAGGAAGTATTTCTTCAGTCAGAGAGTTGTCAGGCAGTGGAATAGCCTAGAAAGTGACGTAATGGAGGCGGTAACAATACATAGTTTTAAGACGAGGTTTGATAAAGCTCATGGAGCAGGGAGAGAGGATCCAGTAGCAACCAGTGAAGAGGCGCGGCCAGGAGCTAAGACTCGACCCCTGCAACCACAAATAGGTGAACAAACGTATATATATATATATATATATATATGTGTGTGTGTGTGTGTGTGTGTGTGTGTGTGTGTGTGTGTGTGTGTGTGTGTGTGTGTGTGTGTGTGGGTGTGTGTGTGTGTGTGTGTGTGTGTGTGTGTGTGTGTGTGTGTGTGTGTGTGTGTGTGTGTGTGTGTGTGTGTGTGTGTGTGTGTGTGTGTGTGTGTGTGTGTGTGTGTGTGTGTCCTCACCTAATTGTACTCACCTAATTGTGGTTGCACGGGTCGAGACTCAGCTCCTGGCCCCGCCTCTTCACTGATCGCTACTGGGTCCTCTGTCTCTCTGCTTCCTTAGCTTTGTCATACCTCTTCTTAAAACTATGTATGGTTCCTGCCTCCACTACTTCACTTGCTAGGCTATTCCACTTGCTGACAACTCTATGACTGAAGAAATACTTCCTAACGTCCATGTGACTAGTCTGAGTCTTCAGCTTCCATTTGTGACCCCTTGTCCCTGTGTCCCCTCTCTGGAACATCCTATCTCTGTCCACCTTGTCTATTCTCCGCAGTATCTTGTATGTCGTTATCATGTCTCCCCTGACCCTTCTGTCCTCCAGCGTCGTCAGTCCGATTTCCCTTAACCTTTCCTCGTACGACATTCCCTTGAGCTCTGGGGCTAGCCTTGTTGCAAACCTTTGTACTTTCTCTAACTTCTTGACGTGCTTGACCAGGTGTGGGTTCCAGACTGGTGCTGCATACTCCAGTATGGGCCTAACATACACAGTGTACAGTGTCTTGAACGATTCCTTATTAAGGTATCGGAACGCTATTCGCAGGTTTGCCAGGCGCCCGTATGCTGCAGCAGTTATTTGGTTGATGTGTGCCTCCGGTGATGTGCTCGGTGTTATGGTCACCCCAAGGTCTTTCTCCCTGACTGAGGTCTGTAGTCTTTGTCCACCTAGCCTATACTCTGTCTGCGGTCTTCTTTGCCCCTTCCCAATCTTCATGACTTTGCATTTGGCTGGATTGAATTCGAGAAGCCAGTTACTGGACCACATATCCAGCCTGTCCAGGTCTCTTTGCAGTCCTGCCTCATCCTCGTCCGATTTAATTCTTCTCATAAACTTCACGTCATCTGCGAACAGGGACACTTCAGAGTCTATTCCTTCCATCATGTCGTTCACATATATCAAAAATAGCACTGGTCCTAGAACTGACCCCTGTGGGACCCCGCTCGTAACAGGCGCCAACTGTGATACCTCTTCACGTACCATGACTCGTTGCTGCCTCCCTGTCAGGTATTCCCTTATCCATTGCAGTGCCCTCCCTTTTACATGCGCCTGATCCTCCAGCTTCTGCACTAATCTCTTGTGGGGAACTGTGCCAAAGGCCTTCCTGCAGTCTAGGAAAACGCAATCTACCCACCCTTCTCTCTCGTGTCTTACTTCTGTTACCTTGTCATAAAACTCCAGGAGGTTTGTGATACAGGATTTGCCTTCCATGAACCCATGCTGGTTTTCGTTTATAATCTTGTTCCTTTCCAGGTGTTCGACCACTCTCCTCCTGATAATCTTCTCCATGACTTTGCACACAATACATGTCAGAGACACAGGTCTGTAGTTTAGTGCCTCGTTTTTGTTTCCTTTCTTAAATATGGGGACTACATTAGCTGTCTTCCATTTCTCAGGTAGTTGCCCAGTTTCAAGGAATGTGTTGAAGATTGTGGTTAGAGGCACGCACAGCATCTCTGCTCCTTCTCTAAGGACCCATGGGGAGACGTTGTCCGGTTCCATCGCCTTTGAGGTGTCAAGGTCACTTAAGAGCTTCTTCACCTCCTCCTCAGTTGTTCGTATGTCATCCAACACTTGTTGGTATATTCCCTCTTGATGTTCCCTTCTGTGCTGTCTTCCCACAGCCTTTCCTGTCTCTACTGTAATAACTTCCTTAAATCTCCTGTTCAGCTCCTCACATACCTCCTGATCATTTCTTGTGAGTTTTCCACCTTCTGTCTTTAATCTGATCACCTGGTCTTTGACTGTTGTCTTCCTCCTGATGTGGCTATACAACAGTTTTGGGTCAGTCTTGATTCTCGATGCTATGTCATTTTCATACTGTCGCTGGGCCTCCCTCCTTACCTGTGCATACTCATTCCTGGCTCTGCGACTGATCTCCCTATTTTCGTGTGTTCTCTGCCTTCTGTACTTTTTCCATTCTCTATTGCACTTTGTTTTTGCCTCCTTACACCGTCGGGTAAACCATGGGCTCGTTCTGGTCTTCCCGTTGTTACTGTTGCCCTTGGGAATAAACTTTTTCACTGCCTCCTTGCATTTTGTTGTTACATAAGAACATAAGAACATAAGAACGAAGGAACACTGCAGAAGGCCTACTGGCCCATGCGAGGCAGGTCCAAGTCTCCTACCGGCTTAGGCCAATGCACCTAACCTAGTCAGGTCAGGTCACATTGACTTAAGGGAGGAACACGGCAACCGACCTGGTAGCACAAGCTATGAGGTCCAACTCACACCCACCCACATCCACTCATGTATTTATCCAACCTATTTTTAAAGCTACACAACGTTCTGGCCTCTATAACTGTACTCGAGAGTTTGTTCCACTCATCCACAACTCTATTACCAAACCAGTACTTTCCTATATCCTTCCTGAATCTGATTTTTTCCAACTTAAAACCATTGCTGCGAGTCCTGTCTAGGCAAGATATTTTCAGCACACTATTTACATCCCCTTTATTTATTCCTGTCTTCCATTTATACACCTCAATCATATCCCCCCTAATTCTACGTCTTTCTAGAGAGTGCAGATTCAGGGCCCTCAGTCTATCCTCATAGGGAAGGTTTCTGATACATGGGATCAACTTTGTCATCCTCCTTTGTACATTTTCCAGAGAATTTATATCCATTCTGTAATACGGTGACCAAAACTGTGCAGCATAATCTAAATGAGGCCTAACCAAGGATGTATAGAGTTGAAGAACAACCTGAGGACTCCTAATATTTATGCTTCTTGATATGAAGCCAAGGATTCTATTAGCTTTATTGCGAACACTTATGCACTGTTGTCTTGGTTTCAGATTACTGCTAACCAGAACTCCTAAATCTTTTTCGCAATCCGTAATATTAAGATCTACATTATTTAGTTTATATGTGGCATGGTTATTGTCCTGTCCAACATTTAGAACTTTGCATTTGTCTATATTAAACTGCATCTGCCACTTCTCCGACCACTGCATCAGTCTATTCAAATCTTCCTGGAGTGCTCGAATGTCCTCGTCAGAATGGATTCGACGGCCTATTTTGGTGTCATCGGCAAACTTGCCGATGTCGCTCTTTATGCCCTCATCTATGTCATTTATGTAGATTGTGAACAGCAGGGGGCCCAACACTGACCCCTGTGGAACACCGCTCGTGACGCTTCCCCACTCTGATTTCTCCCCATTTATGCAAACTCTCTGCTGCCTATTTGTCAACCATGCCTCTATCCAGGAAAAAATTTCTCCTCCTATTCCATGTGCTTTAATTTTCCTCAATAGTCTCTGATGTGGGACCCTGTCAAAAGCCTTACTGAAGTCCATATACACAATATCATATTCATTACCATGATCTACCTCCTCAAATACCTTAGTGAAAAAAGTTAATAAATTCGTAAGGCAGGAACGCCCCTTTGTAAAACCATGCTGAGATTCGTTGATTAATTTATGCTTTTCAAGGTGGCTACGAACTGCCTCGGCAATTATTGATTCCATAAATTTTCCCACTATGGAGGTTAGGCTTATTGGTCTATAGTTCGAAGCTAAGGACCTGTCACCTGTTTTGAAAATAGGTATCACATTTGCCATTTTCCACTTATCTGGCACCATGCCAGTTTGTAGTGATATGTTGAAAAGATTAGCCAAAGGTGTGCTAAGCTCCTCTTTACATTCCTTTAGAACCCTTGCATACAGTTCATCAGGGCCTGGGGATTTGTTAGGTTTTAATTTATCTATTTGCCTAAGGACCATGTCACTTGTGACCCTAATCGTGCACAGTTTATTATCGTCCTGTTCTACATAATTTATCATTACTGGAATATCGCTGGTATCCTCCTGTGTAAAAACTGAGAGGAAGTATGTGTTAAAAATTCTACACATTTCTTTATCACTGTCAGTGAGCTGACCCGAGGAACTTTTGAGTGGGCCTATCTTGTCCCTGATCTTACTTCTGTATACCTGAAAGAATCCTTTTGGGTTAGTCTTCGATTCTCTTGCAACTTTAACCTCATAATCTCTTTTTGCTTTTCTAATTCCCTTTTTTATTTCTCTCTTTAACTGAATATATCGATTTCTTAATTGCCCCTCTCCTCTTTTGATTTGCCTATATATGCCTCTCTTTTGACCAGTCAGATATTTTAATCTATTGTTCATCCATTTAGGATCATTTTTGTTTGATCTGATTTCCCTATCATTTCATTTACTGGCTTTCCTGCCAGTTCTCTGTCCCACTGGACCTCCCGCAGGAAGTTCTTCAACCCTATGTAGTCCCCTCTTTTGTAGTCAGGCTTTTCCCATTCAACTCCTGTTATTCTCTCCACTTGCAGCTCTACTATGTATTCAAAGCACAGAACCACGTGGTCGCTAGCTCCTAGGGGACTCTCATACTTGATGTCCTCAATGTCTGAGCTGCCCAGGGTGAACACAAGGTCCAATCTTGCTGGTTCATCCTCCCCTCTCACTCTGGTAGTGTCCTTAACATGTTGGTGTATGAGGTTTTCCAGCACCACGTCCACGTTTCGGGACCCCAATGTGGCTCCAGGTTTTCCCAGTCGATCTCGCTGTGGTTGAAATCCCCCATAACCAGCAACTTTGCTCTGCTGGAATGAGCTCTTCTTGCCACCTCAGCAAGTGTGTCCACCATTGCTCTGTTGCTCTCTTCATATTCCACTCTTGGCCTCCTGCAGTTCTGTGGTGGATTATACATCACTGCAATGTCCACTTTGTGTTCCCCAGACTGAAGTGTACCTGCTATGTAGTCTCTTTCTCCCGTCTCATCTATGCCTTCCATTTTCTCGAATTTCCATCTGTTTTTTAAGAGCAGAGCAACCCCACCTCCCCCCCTGCCCCTTCTATCTTTCCTCATGATCTGGTATCCTGGTGGGAAGATTGCATCTGTTATTGTCTCCATGAGTTTTGTTTCTGTAACTGCTATGATGTCTGGGGACTTCTCATTGATTCTTTCTTGCCATTCCTCATGTTTATTCGTTAATCCATCTGCATTTGTGTACCAAACCTTCAACTTCTGTTCTAATACTGTAACTGTGGTGCAGGGGGTGGAAACAGAAGGATCGGTGTGTGATGGTTGGTTTGGATTGTTCAGTTGCCTTGGGGGTGTCGTGGCTGGAGTCCTTCTGCAGGTGTTTCTGGGGGGTGTGCTTGTCTTTCCATTTAATCCTGGTTTATTCTGCTCTTCTTTTTCATTTCCTCCCATTTCTCCTTTCGTTTTGGAGCTCTCTCTTTCATCGTCTTCCTTTCGTCCTGTGTTCTGTCTCGATCGAGGTACACACTCCGGAACTCCTGCTTGCCTCTCAGCCGTGCTTTCTCCTGCAGGATCATGGTTCGGGTTTATTCTGCCTTGAAAATTACTTTGAGAGGCCGATTCCTTTTCTTTGTGAACCACCCAATTCTCCGAAAATTTGCGAAAATTTGTGTGTGTGTGTGTGTGTGTGTGTGTGTGTGTGTGTGTGTGTGTGTGTGTGTGTGTGTGTGTGTGTGCGTGTGGAGAAATTTTCTCCAGGAGGGGGTATCAGCCCCCTTCAGCCCCCTTCAGCCCTCTTCAGCCCCCTTCAGCCCCCTTCAGCCCCTTTCAGCCCCTTTCAGCCCTGAGGGGCCCAGACCTCTCAGAAGGGGCAAGCATCTTGTTTACTGCTTCAGCAAGTAATTGATCCCAGATGCAGTACCAGTATGCGACGTGGATAAGCGACCACTGCTCCGTGCAAGACTCCAGTGTTGCAAAGTGTATTTTAATAAAAGACAGTCCATCTCTTACCTTAGCAGGACAATTAAGGAAAATCCTGCTCCCACTTTATTGCCATGGTAAAGATAGTGGACATTGTTGTCTATGCTTAAGACAGCAAGAATCAAGCATTCTGCTTTGCTTCATGGAGGAAGTGGCAAGGAAGCAAAAGGTACTAGGTCAGCTTTTCCTTTATGTGCTAGGGGCAGTGACGGTGTATGAGGCTGTGGCGTCTTCAGATTACTTTTGACTCTACTGAGAGTCACACTGACACCAGGATAACCAACAAAGAACACTGATCTGTGCATTAGTGTGAACAAAGTGTCTCACAAAATACAATAAACACTTACAGAGAAGTGTGATCAGCTTCTTCAGTGATAAGATTGTGAACAATAAAGACAAATCTTGTGGAACATAGTGTACCAGTGTGCGTATTCCTAGACTATGGAAGACGTGGACATCCAAGGACACTTCGGCTTCTATCAAGTCACCGATACCTGTCGAAGGTGTGAAGAAGACCATAGCTCACGCTACAAGAGCAAGGTAGGTTACGAATTTCTTGTAGTATGGGGGACTGCGCAGTTCTTGAGTCATAAGGAGTTTGTAATCAACCTATAGTCGGCAGTAAGGGGCAGACTTTTGAGTCCACACAAGTAAGTTTGTCAGCAATCTGTGAATGAAATATGCTGACATAACACCCCCTAGGGGTAATTTATTGTTTACATAATATGATCTATTACAGCCCGTTGAGAGATGATCATGACAACAATTCAAGACTTCGTCTGCAGGGGCGGCTGTGTAGACGATTTGCTGTCTTTTATCAGCCAAGTATTACCTATATTTAAAATTATAAACTTAGCTGGTAACCCATTTCTCAACATTTTGGTCGTGCTCGAACCGGATAAAGGCCACACTGTGGTCTAAATATGTGGTACTACAGTGTACAAATAACCTACGAGCCAAGGTCCTTCGAAAAAAGCTGTAAAACTAGTGTTTTACAATATAAATCAGTATATATGAGTCAATACAGACTCAACCACAGAGAATGGGCAGCCAAAAGAAAATGGGCGCTCACCCAGCGTTCACCCAAAGAAAACGGGAGCTGGGTGACTTACCCAACAAGAAAACGGGGGATGGCACCCGGCATCTACTGCTCCCAGCTCTCAGAAACGCTGACTACAGCAACAACCCAACTGATGTTCAGTTTGTCTGAGTGTATATGCACATAGTGTTTATAATGTTTATAGACAAAGATTAAGATACAAGATTGTGTTAAAGTTTGTTTCTTATAGATATACCTGCTATATTAAAGGAACTATATATATAAAATGTAAAGCTTTCATATATATGTTAACAGTGACATATATATAGGTGTAAGTAATATTCACGTGTGATTTACAGTTATACAGTGACATTTATAGTGTATAGTGAATGAAGTGTATAACATCGTTATTTACGATTAATCATCGTTGTCAGGCTGACACAGCAAACTCAAGCCATAAACACCAGCCATATGTACTGTGTACCCTTCATGGTCATTGACCCTGAGGTTAAGCTTAGTAGGTCAGTAGTGTCTGACTCGATTATTGCTGACTTAAGCATAACAAAAACTCAGCTGTTTAATAGCAGTACAGTGTTTTATAAACACTCTAAGTGTGGTGCTAGAATTTTCAGTATACCATTAAAATGGCTTGTTTGAAAACTCAGTTTCAGTCTTTACAGACTAAGATTACACAATCAGAAAATCTGATTTCAGTCTGTATAGGATTAACTCAAGATACAAACATAGATTTTGATGATCTTGAGGTAAAATTTGAATTACTTAAACAACGTCTGGAAATAATTAATTCAGACTATACACATTATGAAAATAAATTTCTTGAATCAGACCCATCTGAGGATGAAATTAAAAATGTTTTGGATACTTTTAGTAATCAACAATTAAGGTGGACAGGAGTACAGGCTATCTGCCGCAAAACTCTGTCACAGAGACCTACTGTAACTAGTGGTCAAACACCTGTTACACCTGTAACAACAACAAGTGTCCCATTACCAAGCTTACCTACCTTGTCATTACCTATTTTCCAAGGTCATAATTATGAAGAATTCGTTAGTGGGTTTCAGTCCATAGTAAATTCACGAACTGACATAGATGAGATTGCTAAGTTCAGTTACCTTAAATGTCTTGTGAAGGGAGAACCCTATGAACTGATTAAGTCATTTCCGGTGGTTAAAGGCAATTATCAAATAGCCTTACGTGTCTTAGCAGACAATTACTTTGATGCTGACAAAGTCAGAGTTAGACATGCAGTCTTAATATCAACGCCACCCAAACATTGTTTTTCAGACTTACAGGCATTTGGAATCACATTAGACAGTAGTCTCAGATCTCTAGGTGCTAAATATGACCTAAGACAATGTGATTGGTTTATCAGTGGTATTGTACAGGATAAGATGTCATCACAAACTATTGAACGATTAAATATTATGTTCAATAAACGCTATTTCACTTGTGAGGAAATTAGCAATGGTTTACAAACAATAGTTTCATGCATGCAAGCAACGAGACAACTGTGAATACAACAGACAGTAAACAGACTGTCACACATAAACGTACTCCAAAATGTGTACTTTGTGATGGAACACATTGGGCACAGTATTGTAGTCAATACACATCAATGGAGGCACGTGAACAACGTGTTCATCAGCTGAAAAGGTGCACCAAGTGAACACAAGGGAGGAAAATGCTCACTGAAGAAGTGTTTTAAATGCAAGGGTATGCTTCATACAGCATTATGCCCAAATACTTTTGCTGAACAACAGAAGACTTCCACAGAATCAGGAAGTCAACAAGCAACAGCATTAAATGTGAGAGATAAGTTTAAAGCAACTGCTCTCCCGATAGCTCGAGTTGAGTTATCTAATAAATTACACAAAACCAATGTGCTAACACTATTTGATCAAGGCTCACAAAGGTCCTTCATAAGAAGATCAGTGTTGCAGAAACTGAATAAACAACCCTATGCCAAAGTACAGTTAGATATAGCTGTTTTTTTCCACAATTCTGGTAAACAGACATATGACCTAGCCAGAATCACTGTTGGTCTAGGAAACAGGAAAAAGAGAGTAGAAGCTGTGGTAGTAGATGATTTGCCTAAGTCTGTGCAGATCCAGGGTTTAAAAGAAACAGTTGCAGCACTGAAAGCAGCTAAGGTCAAGTTAGCCTGTCCTGACATACAGACGGACACAATTAGTCCAATTGATTTAATCATTGGAAGTGATTATTATCACTGTTTTGTGCAAAATATAGTAAGTAAACATGATGTTCACTTGCTGAAAACAGCAGGAGGCCACATGATATGTGGTCCCATTCCCTCTCAAAAGTGGGAAAGCTGATATTGATTCAGTGGAAAATGTACTAGTTACGAGAATAACCGTTGATCATGTACCACAGCAAAAATTATCATTACTGGAAGAAATGAATGAACAAGTTGATAAGTTGTGGGATTTAAATGCGATAGGTATTGATGTAAATAAACCAAGCCCACAAGAGTCTCAGACTTATAACCAATATTTGGACACTGTCAAATATAAAGATGGACAGTATTGGGTTAGGTTACCATGGAAATTAAACCCACCACAGCTGCCTAACAACTATCGCATGGCTTTCGGACAAATGAAAGCACAAATACATGAGCTCAGGAAGAATCCAGAGATACTGACTGTCTATGATAATATCATACAAGAACAGTTGGACAATAAATTCATTGAGGAAGTAGTCGAAGATAAGTTGAAGACAGATGCTCATTATCTCCCGCACCATGGAGTCAGAAAAGATTCTGAAACCACTCCACTACGTGTTGTATATAATTGCAGCGCACGTGCAAATAAAGATGTAGCAAGTCTTAATGACTGTCTGATGACCGGACCCTCACTAACTGAGAAGCTTGGAGACGTGCTTATGAATTTCGCACAAACCCATATGCCTACACGGCTGATATTTCCAAGGCTTTCTTAAGAGTAGGACTAAAAGAAATAGATAGAGATTATACTCGATTCTTGCGGCCTGAAAATCCACATGATCCTCAAAGTCCTGTGAAAACTTATCGTTTCAAATCAGTATTATTTGGTGCAACATCCTCTCTATTCTTACTAGAAGCTACTCTAAATACACATTTGAAGAAATCTGAAAGTTCCTTCAAAGAAATCTTAAAGAAAAGTTTCTATGTGGACAATCTTCAAGGTACTATGAATAAAGAGGAGGATTTGAAATCCTTATACAGAGAAGCTAACAAGGAGATGAAAGAAGCAAATATGCCTCTAAGGATGTGGAATACAAATTCAAAGCAATTAAGGGAACTTATCAAAGAAGATTTCTCTGAAACTGAAATTCCTGATTGCAACAATATGCTGGGACTTAATTGGAATACACAGGAAGATACTTTGAGTCTCAAAAGGATAAACAATTAATCATGCAGTACACTCACACACAAAGTGGGAGTTGTCACAGCTGCTCTTTGCTGATGACACTGTGCTCTTGGGAGATTCTGAAGAGAAGTTGCAGAGATTGGTGGATGAATTTGGTAGGGTGTGCAAAAGAAGAAAATTAAAGGTGAATACAGGAAAGAGTAAGGTTATGAGGATAACAAAAAGATTAGGTGAAAGATTGAATATCAGATTGGAGGGAGAGTGTATGGAGGAGGTGAATGTATTCAGGTATTTGGGAGTGGACGTGTCAGCGGATGGGTCTATGAAAGATGAGGTGAATCATAGAATTGATGAGGGAAAAAGAGTGAGTGGTGCACTTAGGAGTCTGTGGAGACAAAGAACTTTGTCCTTGGAGGCAAAGAGGGGAATGTATGAGAGTATAGTTTTACCAACGCTCTTATATGGGTGTGAAGCATGGGTGATGAATGTTGCAGCGAGGAGAAGGCTAGAGGCAGTGGAGATGTCATGTCTGAGGGCAATGTGTGGTGTGAATATAATGCAGAGAATTCGTAGTTTGGAAGTTAGGAGGAGGTGCGGGATTACCAAAACTGTTGTCCACAGGGCTGAGGAAGGGTTGTTGAGGTGGTTCGGGCATGTAGAGAGAATGGAGCGAAACAGAATGACTTCAAGAGTGTATCAGTCTGTAGTGGAAGGAAGGCGGGGTAGGGGTCGGCCTAGGAAAGGTTGGAGAGAGGGGGTAAAGGAGGTTTTGTGTGCGAGGGGCTTGGACTTCCAGCAGGTATGCGTGAGCGTGTTTGATAGGAGTGAATGGAGACAAATGGTTTTTAATACTTGACGTGCTGTTGGAGTGTGAGCAAAGTAACATTTATGAAGGGGTTCAGGGAAACCGGCAGGCCGGACTTGAGTCCTGGAGATGGGAAGTACAGTGCCTGCACTCTAAAGGAGGGGTGTTAATGTTGCAGTTTAAAAACTGTAGTGTAAAGCACCCTTCTGGCAAGACAGTGATGGAGTGAATGATGGTGAAAGTTTTTCTTTTTCGGGCCACCCTGCCTTGGTGGGAATCGGCCAGTGTGATAATAAAATAAAATAAAATAATACACTCACTAAACGTAGTTTACTCTCAGAGGTATCACAATGTTTTGATCCTCTAGGACTCGTCTCACCAATTACCATAAAAGGTAAAATGCTTATGCAAGATGCATGGAAACTCAAAATTGGATGGGATGAAAACTTGCCTCTAGAAATGAGTCAAGCATGGGATGAATTAT
>NC_091317.1:9764238-9784238 GCF_038502225.1 Cherax quadricarinatus
TCTTTTTTTTTTTTTTTTTTTTTTTTTGACCTGCTTGAAGCTCACCAGGTTTGACTTTTACTAAAAATCTGTCCAAAGAACTTTGCTTCTTCCTTTCACTCAGGATGTTTCGGTAATGTGACATTGTCTGGTCAATACAGACAATGCTATTATGGCTTGTTTGAGCTTTGTTGGGATGGTACTTCTCTGCAAAGTTTTTGACGTCCATCAAGTTGACAAAGATTTCCTTGATTAACGAAGTAGAAGCTTCCTCTATCTCCTCTTCCGAACCTGAAGAAAGTGCATCCATCTTAGTCTTTTGCTCCTCTTTCTCAAGATCCTTCAGCTTCTCAGTGGTCAGCTCATCCCTGTGCCCCTCCACTAACTCCTCCACATCACCATCACTCACATGCAGGCCCATGGACCTACCCAGAGACACAATATCCTCCACTATAGACACAGCCTCAAAGTTCCTTTTAGCCACTGCTTCCGGCCACAAATTCTTCCAAGCAGAGTTCATTGTTCTGTATAAAACTTACTGCCAGACTTTGTCAATAAGAGTTATGCAATGGGGGATAGTAAAGTGATCTTTCCAAAACACTCTCAGGGTTAACTGTGTGTCAGAGGTCACTTCAAAGTACCTTTGGAATAGTACTTTAGTGTAGAGTTTCTTGAAATTACTGACGACCTGCTGAGCCATTGGCTGAATGTGAGGAGTCATGTTAGGGGGAGAAACTTTACAGCGATGAAGTCAAACTCCGGCAACACATAGTCCTGCAAGCTTGGAGGGTGAGCTGAAGCATTGTACATTATGAGGAGGGCCGTCAGAGGCAGGTTTTTATCCTCTAAATAACTTTTTATACTTGGACCAAACACAACTCATTTGACCCATACAAGTTCTAGCACCCGAGTCGTATTCCAAAGGTCGTACACCAAGCAAACAGGATGTATACGTCTGCTTTGGAATAAGTTGGACTTATTCCAAAGCAGACGTATACCGAGGTACCACTGTATATATATATATGTATATATATATATATATATATATATATATATATATATATATATATATATATATATATATATATATGTATATATATATATATATTTATATATATATATATATATATATATATATATATATATATATATATATATATATATATATATATATATATATATATATATATATATATATATATATATATATATGTCGTGCCGAATAGGCAGAACTTGCGATCTTGACTTAAATAGCAACGTTTATCTTGCCATATATGACAAGTGAAAATTTGTGTATGCAATAATTTCGCCAAAATCATTTTGAACCTAACGAAAAAAATATATTTCACTGTGTTTGTTTAGTATTAAATTACTGTAAACAAATCTAATATATTTAGTTGAGTTAGGCTAAAATAAATTGCTCTTGTTATAATAAGGTTAGGTAAGTTTTCTAAGTTCCTTTTGGTGCAAAATTATAAAATTTTACATCAACACTAATGAAAAAAAATATATCTTTAAACGTATAAGAGAAAATTTTTGAAAGGACTTAATTTTAAATGAGTGTTTACTAATTGACCAGTTTTACATATTCGGCACGACATATATATATATATGTATATATATATAGATAGATATATAGATATAGATATATATATATATATATATATATATATATAATTTATATATATATATATATATATATGCAAAACAACCACTCTGAATAAATAGAGAAATTCCAAGCGCTTTCGTGACTACTCACATTATCAAGGAACTATGAAAGTAAAGCATACAAGGAAGCTATATAAGGGGTCAGGCCAGCACCTCACTATCAGATCCCACAACGGTTAAACACCTGACGCGCGCCGACCCAACTTGGATAGGTCCTTTGCACAACTCACCCCACAAACTATTCTACCCAAGAAAATTTAAAAATTATTTGTCCATTGTATTATTAAATTCTTCCCAAATTCTATTAATTATAAATGGATCTAATTTATATAAACCAAAGGAAATATTCATATTATTGTCAAAACTGCTTTTTATGAAACAAGATTCAATTATATTCCTGTCGACCATGGACTTGCTTGATACTACTTTCTCAACTTTTTGAAAATCAATTGGATGGTTAAAATCTCTTACATGAATAAATAGAGCATTGGAATCTTGTCCAGTTCTAATGCTATATTTATGTTGTTTTAATCTTAGTTCGAGATTTTTACCAGTTTGACCGTAATAAACTTTATCGCAAATTTTACAAGGAATCTTATAGACACATCCATCAGCATTTTGGGGGGAATTCTTTATCAAAAGTTTTTTTACTGTATCAAGATTTTTGAATACAACTTTAATATTAAAAGTCTTAAGAAGAGAAGGCATATCAACCAAGTTTTCATGGTAAGGGAGAACCAACATATTTTTAGTTGAATAAGGCTGGTTGTCCCTTTTTGGATTGTAAAAAGTATTTCTAGCAACTTTAAAAGATTTATCAATTACATTTCTTGGGTATTTTAAATCATTACCTATTTCATAAATTTTGGATATTTCCTCATCTATGAACTCAGGACTACAAATTCGTAAAGCTCTCAGAAACATTGATGAGAAAGCAGACAGTTTGACTCTATCTTGATGCGAGTAATAATAGTTGACATAGGAACAGTTATTTGTAGGTAATGATTTAAAATACCCAAGAAATGTAATTGATAAATCTTTTAAAGTTGCTAGAAATACTTTTTACAATCCAAAAAGGGACAACCAGCCTTATTCAACTAAAAATATGTTGGTTCTCCCTTACCATGAAAACTTGGTAATAGAATTTGGGAAGAATTTAATAATACACTGGACAAATAATTTTTAAATTTTCTTGGGTAGAATAGTTTGTGGGGTGAGTTGTGCAAAGGACCTATCCAAGTTGGGTCGGCGCGCGTCACGTGTTTAACCGTTGTGGGATCTGATAGTGAGGTGCTGGCCTGACCCCTTATATAGCTTCCTTGTATGCTTTACTTTCATAGTTCCTTGATAATGTGAGTAGTCACGAAAGCGCTTGGAATTTCTCTATTTTTTCATAGTGGTTGTTTTGCATATTCCGAAATCACCTGTTTACTGTGATCTTATTGCATATATATATATATATATATATATATATATATATATATATATATATATATATATATATATATATATATATATATATATATATATATATATATATATATATATATATATATATATATAACATACATACGTACATTCACATATACATACATACATACATACATACATACATGCATATAAATGTGTACATAAATATCTACATACGTCCCTTTCGGTGTTTATATAGCGCGAGCCAGGGAAGAGCCAGCAACCTCCTATATCAAGGGTTGGTAATCGAGTGACTGGCATGAATTAGCGCTTAGTTATTTATCGTTTTACGTGCATAAATATGTGAATGAACGTATAAATGAGTGTGTGTGAACGTGTTAATGTGTGACTGAACATATTAATGAGTGTTTGAACTCCTGCTTGAGTGTGTGAACGAATGATTGTATGTGCGTATGAACGTAAGACTTCTTGCATGAACGATTGTATGTATTGAAGTATGCGTGTGAGTATGAATGCTTATATGTTTGGGAGTTTATAAATGTACCTTCATGTGCATTTATATTAATGTATGTAAGAGTGTACAAGAAGAGTGTACAAGTGTACAAGAAGAGTGTACAAGAAGAGTGTACAAGAAGAGTGTACAAGAAGAGTGTACAAGAAGAGTGTACAAGAAGAGTGTACAAGAAGAGTGTACAAGAAGAGTGTACAAGAAGAGTGTACAAGAAGAGTGTACAAGAAGAGTGTACAAGAAGAGTGTACAAGAAGAGTGTACAAGAAGAGTGTACTAGAAGAGTGTACTAGAAGAGTATTCCAAAGACACATTAACCAAAGTGCTCTGTTTCATCTAGTGTTCAAGCCAAAAATTATTTTCTTGCAGCAGGGAAGGAATTCTAACCTCTGTACTTTCATTTATTTCTCTAAATGACTTTCCATATCATAATCAATACTTCTCTACCAGTGTTCCAGTTCGCAATGGCTTCCTACTACCAACACCAACTGAGGGAGCTCCTGGTCCTCCAGCATACTATTTTTTTCTGGCCATCACCACAGACTCATTCCCTCCAACAAACTGTGAGAGTACCATCAACCTCTGATTCTCCACAACACTCCCATACTGAGGGAGATCCTGGCAACCATTCCACTGTACTCAACTCTTGCACAAATAGCGTTGAGAAACAAACATTTTCAGGTCGGGATGTTGACGAAGGTTTCAGTTGCTTACTCAGTACACGGTTTCCTCCACCAACGTAAATAAACACTCGGGTGAAAATAAGAAAATTTTCATGTTTGACTCGACCACTGAACACAGTTGCAAGAATAAACACTGCAAGTTCTCCTGCTTTCCTCCGTCAACACACTGGAATACATTGGCAAGAAAATATAGATGAATTCATCTTTGTCTCGAGCAATGCAAATAAACATACGGGAATAAATAAAAATCCATTGTTTTCCTTTCAAACAATGCAGACAAGCACGGTATCACAAGCATGAACTCAGCGTTTGCTGGGAAGGTAACGCATATGTTTAACGCAAGTGAGTCTTCTGCTAACTAAAATTAGAAGAAAATACAAACTAAATTAGGTATATAAGGAGAAGGTACTCTCAAAGAAAGTACTCTCAAAGAAGGTACTCTCAAAGAAGGTACTCTCCAAGAAGGTACTCTCAAAGAAGGTACTCTTAAAGAAGGTACTCTCAAAGAAGGTACCCTCAAAGAAGGTACTCTCAAAGAAGGTACTCTCAAAGAAAGTACTCTCAAAGAAGGTACTCTCAAAGAAGGTACTCTCAAAGAAGGTACCCTCAAAGAAGGTACTCTCAAAGAAGGTACTCTCAAAGAAAGAACTCTCAAAGAAGGTACTCTCGAAGAAGGTACTCACAAAGAAGGTACTCTCAAAGAAGGTACTCTCAAAGAAGGTACTCTCAAAGAAGGTACTCTCAAAGAAGGTACTCTCAAAGAAAGAAGTCTCAAAGAAGGTACTCTCGAAGAAGGTACTCACAAAGAAGGTACTCTCAAAGAAGGTACTCTCAAAGAAGGTACTCTCGAAGAAGGTACTCACAAAGAAGGTACTCTCAAAGAAGGAACTTGCAAAGAAGGTACTCTCAAAGAAGGTACTCTCAAAGAAGATACCCTCAAAGAAAGTACTCTCAAAGAAGGTACCCTCAAAGAAGGTACTCCCAAAGAAGGTACTCTCTAAGAAGGTACTCTCAAAGAAGGTACTCACGAAGACGTTACCCTCAAAGAAGGTACTCTCTAAGAAGGTTCTGTCATAGAAGGTACTCACAAAGAAGGTACTCACAAAGAAGGTACTCACAAAGAAGGTACCCTCAAAGAAGGTACTCTCAAAGAAGGTACCCTAAATGAAGGTGCTCTCAAAGAAGGTACTCTCAAAGAAGGTACTCTCAAAGAAGGTACTCACAAAGACGTTACTCTCAAAGAAAGTACTCACAGAGAAGGTACTCTCAAAGAATGTACTCTCAAATAAGGTACTCTCAAGAAAGGTACTCTCAAAGAAGGTACTCTCAAAGAACGTACTCTCAAAGAAGGTATTCTCAAAGAAGGAACTTTCGAAGAAGCTAATCTCAAAGAAGGTACTGTAAAAGAAGGTTCTGTCAAAGAAGGTACTCACAAAGAAGGTACTATCAAAGAAGGTACTCTCAAAGAAGGTACTCTCAAAGTAGGTACTCTCAAAGAGGGTATTCACAGAGAAGGTACTCTCAAAGAAGGTACTATCAAAGTAGGTACTCTCAAAGAGGGTACTCACAAAAAAGCTACTCTCAAAGTAGGTACTCTCACAGAAGGTACTCTCAAAGTAGGTACTCTCAAAGAAGGTACTCTCAAAGTAGGTACTCTCAAAGAGGGTATTCACAGAGAAGGTACTATCAAAGTAGGTACTCTCAAAGTAGGTACTCTCACAGAAGGTACTCTCACAGAAGGTACTCTCAAAGTAGGTACTCTCAAAGAAGGTACTCTCAAAGTAGGTACTCTCAAAGAAGGTACTCTCAAAGTAGGTACTCTCAAAGAAGGTACTGTCAAAACCACTAATTGTTTTAAACTTCAGATTACACTGGCTGAACACTGTTGAAAATGGGCTGAAACGAAAGTGTTTATTTTTAATAAGGATTACCAATGGAAGGTTTAAAGTTATTCCACAATATTTTTTGAAATAGTCGTCAATTTTAGTGGATACCAGCAAGTTGAAGCCTCGGAGAGCGTCCAGGTAAATGTTATTTATATTCTCCGTTGATGGGACTGTTTCTGTTTTTGGTTCCCCCTGTCTTGATGGGGTTATATATATATATATATATATATATATATATATATATATATATATATATATATATATATATATATATATATATATATATATATATATATATATATATATATATATATATATATATATATATATATATATATATTCATATATAATATGTATGTGTTGGTGTGAGTGTGTGAAGAGAGAGAGAGAGAGAGAGATGCAGCAGTAATAGTTGTAGTGTTGTACTTACGTAAGCTTTATTGTCTTACATCTTGGGTTCTTACTGAACCACGATAATGTGGTTTCAGTAAATATGTTTTTCGTACTGTATATTTTCAGGAATATATTGATCCTTCAACTGTACTAGTCAGACATGACCTGTGTAGACGGAAGTAGCGACAGGTAAACAATTTAGCCCTTATCAGTAGATGACTTCAAGACAGAACATAAAGTTATATATATTTATCATATATACATTTGTGTCTCCCTCATTCACATGTGTCTCTACCACAGACACATGTGTCTCTCCCACATACACATGCGTCTCCCACATACACATGTGTCTCCCACATACACATGTGTCTCATGATTCCTTGGCTCATTCTTTTTCTTTTATTTTCTCATATATTTTTCAGTATCTCTTTACTCTCTATTTGTGTTCTAATCTTCCTTCTCTCTCTCTCTCTCTAAGCACCTCATTTGGTCCTATTTCCTGTTTCTTCACCCTCTCCCCTCCTTCCTGTCCTTAACAACTCTCATATATCTCCTTCTTTTACTCTCTGTCTTTTTTCCCCTATTCTCTCCTCCCCTTTCTCTCTCCCTTCTATTGCTTCCTCTTTCCTCTCCCATCACCCCTCTCTTTTCCATGCCCCATTCTCTTAATCCACCGTATTACCCCCACCAGCTTCCTTTTCTCTCTTTCCTCATCCTCTTCTACTCACCCTTTTCTCATTCATCTTTTCCTTCTTCTTGCATCCTGCCTTTTTCCTTCCCTCCCCCGTCACTATTGTCCCACACCATCCCGCTCTAATTCCGCATCTCTACTTCCCCATTTCCTCCATCGCCATCCCTCCTTTTCTCATTCCCCATCACTTTTTCTCTTCGCCTTCCTTCCTTCTTTTCTTCGCCATCCTTCCTTCTCTCTCTCTCTCTCTCTCTCTCTCTCTCTCTCTCTCTCTCTCTCTCTCTCTCTCTCTCTCTCTCTCTCTCTCTCTCTCTCTCTCTCTCTCTCTCTCTCTCTCTCTCTCTCTCTCTCTCTCTCTCTTTCTCTCTCTCTCTCACCACAGGGCAATATGTCTCGTGCTATAAGCAGTTACCCTCTGGGCAAAGAGACGAGAAGACCAGAGATTAGTTTTTCGGATATTACGTGACCTCATGTTGATGTATAGCTGAGGCAGCCGCCAGTGTATAGCAAGATCTAGCGTACTGACGTGAGGTGTGTGTGTGTGTGTGTGTGTGTGTGTGTGTGTGTGTGTGTGTGTGTGTGTGTGTGTGTGTGTGGATGCTCACGATGCCTTTGCACCTTCTCATAAGGTTGTCCAACTCTGCTCCCTGTTGAGGTATTTCTTGACGTGCGCATCATTCTTTCACAGCCAGAAATTGAGTGAAAACGGCGAACTCTTGAAATCAATATTCAGGAAAATATTAAATCTATCACTGGAGATCAATAATGGGATCAAGCAACACTTCCGATTGGACCGGTGGCATGGGCCACAAAGTAGCATAGGTCACAAGATAGCATAGGTCACAAGGTAGCATAGGTCACAAGGTAGCATAGGCCACAAGGTAGCATAGGTCACAAGGTAGCATAGATCACAAGGTAGCATAGGTCACAAGGTAGCAGAGGTCACAAGGTAGCATAGGTAGCATACAGATTGCATTACTAGCATTCCAGTCTTCGTGTAATCCATCTAGTGAAGTTGAAAAGTTCTGTTGGAATCCACGACCTGAAGTTTTGTCGAGGGAGCATGGCAGAGGGACATTCCCGCAGACTCTTGAAGCAGATCACTTCCTAAAGACCACAAACGATTCCTTCGGGTCAGCCACATTGTGGAGAAAATCGACCAAACAATGCTTAATAACGCCATAAGAAGAGACAAGCTCCCCTCCTAACAATGAGGACACCATATAGCACAGATTTATTTTTTATCTGTCCCTCATTCCTCCTTGGGCACTGGGCTCGACCCTCTCGTTATTTGCATTGGTGTAGCTCTTCGCCTATCCACCCCAGTTCTTACCAAACGCAGGTGTATCTATAGCAGTATGTCGGCAGACCAATTTGGGCTTCAGGATCTCCTCTGCTATAAGTCAGAAGGAGCAATTGCCAGACACGGAGAGAGGAAACGATATCATCAAACGAAGCCTTGCCAGAGCGTGTTGCCCATCACAATAGGAACGTAGCTTACCAGATCCGATGTAAGCCAGAAGCGCCCAAGTAGAGTCATATTGCTTCCCTGGAAAGACAGTAAGCTGACAGCACGAGACTACACTTGTGTCTACAGTGGCTGACACCTACTTCTGATACGCTGAAACTGAAATGGGTGGTACTCCCAGTTTCAAGGAGACCCAGAAGGCCTGCAAATACCAGCGACAGGGCCGGGCAACATGCTTCAACTTCGTTTTAGTGGAATCAGAGAACCTTGGATTATGGGAAAACTGCGCAATCAAGTTTCTGAAGAGTTGGGTGACAAATTTGTAAGGGAAACACACACACACACACACACACACACACACACACACACACACACACACACACACACACACACACACACACACACACACACACACACACAAACACAAACACAAACACATACACCACGCTGTTGTATTGTTTTAGAATTTCCATTGAGCGTAACTTTCTTCTGGTGTTGAGTTTCATGCAAATTGTATGTTAAAAACTTGTGAGAAACAAGGCGAACGTGACGTTCCAAGCAGTAGGGAAGCAAGACGTCGATCTGATGCTTGTTGTTGTTGTTGCTTCTGTTGTTGTTGCTTCTGTTGTAGTTCTAGCTGTTGCTTCTGTTGTAGTTGTAGCTGTCGTTCCTGTTGTAGCTGCAGCTGTCGCTCCTGTTGTTGCTGTTGCTTTTGTTACTGTTGTTATGGCCGTTATAATCACAAGAAAGGGTAAAGTCTGTAGGGAGTCATATGGTGCCTGGGAAATGGAAGGTAATGGAAATGGAAGGGTTTTAACCCTTGGAAAAAGAGGGCAGCTCAAATTTCTTGGATCAGGAGCTCTTCAATGGCAGCAAGAGAAGGAATGGCCTTTTGATCAGTGGGGTTTTAAAGTGGCGATATATTACACGTCTTCCTCAGCGTGTGGTGACTGTGGCAAACATCTGTTTGGATGTTTTATTCAGCAGGTGGTGATAGCCAGGGATGTTGCAGGGGAAATCTCTGTAATATTTGTATACGTCCTTGTTAGTGTTGCTGATTTTGCTGGTGATTTTGTTGCATTTATTACCATTTTATATTTGTTGCTTAGTTGTTACCAGAGATTGGTGCTGTTTCCTTGTTACTGTTGCTCCGTTACTTTTGATTTTTATTGTTCTTGGTTGTGTTGTGCAATTTTTATTTAACGGTGTTTATAACAAGAGATATACATATATCTATGTAAATACGAGAGATATGTATATCTAATCTTAAAAACAACGTGAGATATGTATATCTCATGTACATACACATTACTTGAGCGTATTCTCACACTCTCATTAATATTTGCCAGTAGGGTGACAGAGAAATGGAAAATCAGAACCACATCGTTCCAGTAGACTCAGTGTCCCCTGAATCCGGGAAAAAATGGCACTTCCAGAGATGGAACATTAAAATGGTATAAAATACCGACAGGTTGTTAGGTAAGACACATATGCAACAGTTAGGTATCTTTATTATGAAACGTTTCGCCTACACAGTAGGCTTCTTCAGTCAAGTACAGAAAAGTTGATAGAAGCAGAAGATACTTGAAGACGATGTAATCAGTCCATCACCCTTAAAGTTTTGAGGTGGTCAGTCCCTCAGTCTGGAGAAGAGCATTGTTCCATAGTATGAAACAATATGGAGAAGAAGTGACAGGATGGAGCTTATTTATAGCGCCAAGAGGTGAGACGTAGGCCACTAGGAGAGGTAAGAACTCAGATGTTGAAAGGTCAGGTCCCTCTCAAATCCAGCCCCTCTCACTATTGGTACAGACCTGCAATCAACTTCGACAACTTCCACTAGTGAGAGGGGCTGGATTTGAGAGGGACCTGACCTTTCAACATCTGAGTTCTTACCTCTCCTAGTGGCCTACGTCTCACCTCTTGGCGCTATAAATAAGCTCCATCCTGTCACTTCTTCTCCATATTGTTTCATACTATGGAACAATGCTCTTCTCCAGACTGAGGGACTGACCACCTCAAAACTTTAAGGGTGATGGACTGATTACATCGTCTTCAAGTATCTTCTGCTTCTATCAACTTTTCTGTACTTGACTGAAGAAGCCTACTGTGTAGGCGAAACGTTTCATAATAAAGATACCTAACTGTTGCATATGTGTCTTACCTAACAACACTTCCAGAGATGTCTGAGCTGCCAGATGTTTGTTCCAGCATCTCAGCGTTGTTATGCATAACGGAAGTATCGAGACATATAAGAGCAGAAAATAACGTAAGTTAAATAAAGTTAATATATTTTTCACTGTGCTTTCTGTCTTACATGTTCATCTTGCCTACATACACGTCCACTCTAACGAAGAGAAGTCCCAATGTAGTCTTGCTTTCTACTCGGCCTATTACGTGTTCTAAGTTATTCAAGACCTCTAACTTCTAGTTTATTAATATTGTTTAGTAACGTCCTGTACCTTTAGCGGTTAATAACGTATTTCTCACTAATAGCAAGAGAGAGATAGAGAGAGAGAGAGACGTAAGAAATGTTCTGGCTATAATAATTCACTTCACTCTCACACTCACACTCTTACACTCACACTCTTACACTCTTACACTCACACTCTTACACTCACACTCTTACACTTACATTCTTATATTCTCACACTCTTATATTCTCTCACTCTGAAACTTACACTCTTACATTTACACTCTTACACTTTCACACTCACACTCTTACACTCACTCTTACACTCTTTAACACTCACATTCTTACATTCCTATTCTGTCGCTCACACACCATATATACATACATATATATATATATATATATAGATATATATATATATATTTATATATATATATATATATATATATATATATATATATGTATATATATATATATATATATATATATATATATATATATGAATAGCATGAAAGAAAGACGGTGATATCCTTCATCAAATAAGAATTTCTCTCAAGGGACTCATGATTTACCAGTAAAATGATCTCGTGAGATGAGTGAGATATTTGAAATGCCGAGGAAAATACTGGGAATTTGTCGTATGTCCCGAGACGCTGATATGAAGCTAGGAATGTCTCCTCCTGGGCAAGGGTGTCCAGGGGTAACGTGCCTGGGGAAGGGTGTCCTGGGAAGGGTGTCCTGAGGAAACGGTGTCCTGGACAAGGGTGTTCTGGGAGAAAAGTGTTCTGTGGTGAAGGGTGTCCTGGGGATGGGTGTCCAGGGGCAAGGTGACTGGGAAAGGGTGTCATGGGAAGGGTGTCCTGGGAAGGTTGTTCTGGAGAAAGGGTGTCCTGGACAAGGGTGTTCTGGGAGAAAGGTGTTCTGTGGGGAAGGGTGTCCTGGGGATGGGTGTCCAGGGGCAAGGTGACTGGGAAAGGGTGTCATGGGAAGGGTGTCCTGGGAAGGGTGTTCTGGGGAAAGGGTGTCCTGGACAAGGGTGTTCTGGGAGAAAGGTGTTCTGTGGGGAAGGGTGTCCTGGGGATGGGTGTCCAGGGGCAAGGTGACTGGGAAAGGGTGTCATGGGAAGGGTGTCCTTGGAAGGGCGTCCTGGGAAAAGGGTGTCCTGGACAAGGGTGTTTTCGGAGAAAAGGTGTACTGGGGAGAAGGGTGCCCTGGGGGAGCAGTCTTCTCCTGGGTAAAGAATTGTTTTAGATCCTAAACCCGAGCAATTTATGTCAGGGGTTAAATTGGCTGACTGGTGCTTTGCAAACAAGTTTGAGTCTTCTCTTCATTAAAATTCATGGACGGAGGAGCAAACTTGGTGCAGATAAACACCTGGTGGCAACCATGAAGGAATATAAACCTGTGTGGGAGTTAAGGAGGGGAGGAGCGTCCTGGGGAGACAAGAAGATGGGAAGGAAGAAATGCAGGGAGGAGAGTCCTGGGAACACAAGAAGATGGGAAGGTAGAAGGGCAGGAGTGCAGTGTCCTGGGGAGACAAGAAGATATGGAAGGTAGAAGGGCAGGGGAGGAGGGTCCCGGGGAGACAAGAAGATAGGAAGGTAGAAGGGCAGGGGTGCAGTGTCCTGGGGAGAAAAGAAGATAGGAAGGTAGAAGGGCAGGGGAGGAGTGTCCTGGGGAGACAAGAAGACAGGAAGGTAGAAGGGCAGGGAGGAGGGTCCTGGGGAGATAAGAAGATGAGAAGGTAGAAGGGCAGGGATGCAGTGTCCTGGGGAAACAAGAAGATAGGAAGATAGAAGGGCAGGGGAGGAGTGTCCTGGGGAAACAAGAAGATAGGAAGATAGAAGGGCAGGGGAGGAGTGTCCTGGGGAAACAAGAAGATAGGAAGGTAGAAGGGCAGGGGAGGAGTGTCCTGGGGAAACAAGAAGATAGGAAGGTAGAAGGGCAGGGGAGGAGTGTCCTGGGGAAACAAGAAGATAGGAAGATAAAAGGGCAGGGGAGGAGTGTCCTGGGGAAACAAGAAGATAGGGAGGTAGAAGGGCAGGGAAGGAGGGTCCTGGGGAGACAAGAAGATAGGAAGGTAGAAGGGCAGGGGAGGAGTGTCCTGGGGAGACAAGAACATAGGAAGGTAGAAGGGCAGAGGAGGAGTGTCCTGGGGAGAAAAGAAGATAGGAAGATTGAAGGCCAGGGGAGGATCGTCTTGGTGAGACAAGAAGATGGGAAGGTAGAAGGGCAGGGTGGAGCGTCCTGGGGAGACAAGAAGATTGGAAGGTAGAAGGGCAGGGGTGGAGTGTCCTGGGGAGACAAGAAGATGGGAAAGTAGAAGGGCAGGGGTGGAGTGTTCTGGGGAGACAAGAAGATGGGAAAGTAGAAGGGCAGGGGTGGAGTGTTCTGGGGAGACAAGAAGATGGGAAAGTAGAAGGGCAGGGGTGGAGTGTTCTGGGGAGACAAGAAGATAGGAAGGTATAAGGGCAGGGGTGGAGTGTCGTGGGGAGAAAAGAAGATGGAAAGGTAGAAGGGCAGGGGTGGAGTGTCCTGGGGAGAAAAGAAGACAGGAAGGTAGAAGGGCAGGGGTGGAGTGTCCTGGGGAGACAAGAAGATAGGAAGCTAGAAGGGCAGGGGTGGAGTGTCCTGGGGAGAAAAAAAGATAAGAAGGTAGAAGGGCAGGGAAGGAGAGTCCTGGGGAGACAAGAAGACAGGAAGGTAGAAGGGCAGGGGTGGAGTGTCCTTGGGAGAGAAGAAGATAGGAAGCTAGAAGGGCAGGGGTGGAGTGTCCTGGGGAGACAAGAAGATGGGAAGATAGAAGGGCAGATGTGGAATGTCCTGGGGAGACAAGAAGATAGGAAGGTAGAAGGGGAGAGAAGGAGTGTCCTGGGGAATCTAAAACATAGGAAGGAAGAAGGGAAGGGGTAGAGTGTCCTGGGGAGACAAGAATGTAGGAAGGTAGAAGGGCAGGAGTGGAGTGTCCTGGGGAGACAATAATATTGGAAGGTAGAAGGGCAGGGATGGCGTGTCCTGGGGAGACAAGAAGATGGGAAGATAGAAGGGCAGATGTGGAGTGTCCTGGGGAGACAAGAAGATAGGAAGGTAGAAGGGCAGAGAAGGAGTGTCCTGGGGAATCTAAAACATAGGAAGGAAGAAGGGCAGGGGTAGAGTGTCCTGGGGAGACAAGAATGTAGGAAGGTAGAAGGGCAGGAGTGGAGTGTCCTGGGGAGACAAGAAGATAGGAAGGAAGAAGGGCAGGGGTGGAGTGCCCTGGGGAGACAAGTATATAGGAAGGTAAAAGGGCAGGGAAGGAGTGTCCTGGGGAGACAAAAAGATAGGAAGGTAGAAGAGCAGGGGTGGAGTGTCCTGGGGAAACAAGAAGATGGGAAGGAAGAAGGGCAGGGGTGGAGTGTCCTGGTGAGACAAGAAGATAGGAAGGTAGAAGAGCAGGGGTGGAGTGTCCTGGGGAAACAAGAAGATGGGAAGGAAGAAGGGCAGGGGTGGAGTGTTCTGGGGAAACAAGAAGATAGGAAAGCAGTAGGGCAGGGGTGGAGTGTCCTGGGGGGACAAGAAGATAGGAAGGTAGAAGGGCAGGGGTGGAGTGTCCTGGGTAGACAAGAAGATGGGAAGGTAGAACGGCAGTGGTCTAGTGTCCTGGGGAGACAAGGAGATAGGAAGGTAGAAGAGCATGGGTGGTGTGTCCTGGGGACACAAGAAGATGGGAAGGTAGAAGGGCAGGGGTGGAGTGTCCTGGAGAGACAAGAAGATAGGAAGGTAGAAGAGCAGGGAAGGAGTGTCCTGGGGAGACAAGAAGATAGGAAGGTAGAAGGGCAGGGAAGGAGTGTCCTGGGGAGACAAGAAGATAGAAAAGTAGAAGGGCAGGGAAGGAGTGTCCTGGGGAGACAAGAAGATAGGAAGGTAGAAGGACAGGCAAGGAGTGTCCTGGGGAGACAAGAAGACAGGAAGGTAGAAGGGCAGGGCTGGAGTGTCCTGGGGAGACAAAAAGATAGGAAGGTAGAAGGGCAGGGAAGGATTGTCCTGGGGAATCAAAAAGAAAGGAAGGTAGAAGGGCAGCTAAGGATTGTCCTGGGGAGACAAGAAGATAGGAAGGTAGAAGGGCAGGGGAGGAGTGTCCTGGGGAGACATGAAGACAGGAAGGTAGAAGGGCAGGGCTGGAGTGTCCTGGGGAGACAAAAAGATAGGAAGGTAGAAGGGCAGGGAAGGATTGTCCTGGGGAATCAAAAAGAAAGGAAGGTAGAAGGGCAGGGAAGGATTGTCCTGGGGAGACAAAAAGATAGGAAGGTAGAAGGGCATGGAAGGAGTGTCCTGGGGAATCAAAAAGAAAGGAAGGTAGAAGGGCAGGGAAGGATTGTCCTGGGGAGACAAGAAGATAGGAAGGTAGAAGGGCAGGGGAGGAGTGTCCTGGGGAGACAAAAAGATAGGAAGGTAGAATAGCAGGGGTGGAGTGTCCTGGGGAGACAAGAAGATAGGAACTTAGAAGAGCAGGGGAGGAGCGTTCTGGGGAGACAAGAAGATAGGAAGGTAGAAGGGCATGGGTGGAGTGTCCTGGGGAGACAAAAAGATAGGAAGGTACAAGGGCAGGGGTGGAGTGTTCTGGGGAGACAAGAATATAGGAAAGTAGAAGAGCAGAGCTGGAGTGTCTTGGTGAGACAAGAAGATAGGAAGATAGAAGGGCAGGGTAGGAGTGTTCTGGGGAGACAAGAAGATAGGAAGGTAAAACGGCAGGGGTAGAGTGTCCTGGGGAGACAAGAATATAGAAAGGTAGAAGGTCAGAGCTGGAGTGTCCTGGGGAGACAAGAAGATAGGAAGGTAGAAGGGTAGGGGTGGAGTGTCTTGGTTAGACAAGAAGATAGGAAGATAGAAGGGCAGGGTAGGAGTGTTCTGGGGAGACAAGAAGATAGGAAGGTAGAAGGGCAGGGAAGGAGTGTCCTGGGGAGACAAGAAGATAGGAAGGTAGAAGGGCAGGGGAGGAGTGTCCTGGGGAGACAAGAAGATAGGAAGGTAGAAGGGCAAGGAAGGAGTGTCCTGGGGAGACAAGAAGATAGGAAGGTAGAAGGGCAGGGGTGGAGTGTCCTGGGGGGACAAGAAGACAGGAAGGTAGAAGGGCAGGGAAGGAGTGTCCTGGGGAGACAAGAAGATAGGAAGGTAGAAGGGCAGGGTAGGAGTGTTCTGGGGAGACAAGAAGATAGGAAGGTAGAAGGGCAGGGAAGGAGTGTCCTGGGGAGACAAGAAGATAGGAAGGTAGAAGGGCAGGGGTGGAGTGTCCTGGGGGGACAAGAAGACAGGAAGGTAGAAGGGCAGGGAAGGAGTGTCCTGGGGAGACAAGAAGATAGGAAGGTAGAAGGGCAGGGGAGGAGTGTCCTGGGGAGAGAAGAAGATAGGAAGGTAGAAGGGCAGGGGTGGAGTGTCCTGGGGGGACAAGAAGACAGGAAGGTAGAAGGGCAGGGAAGGAGTGTCCTGGGGAGACAAGAAGATAGGAAGGTAGAAGGGCAGGGAAGGAGTGTCCTGGGGAGACAAGAAGATAGGAAGGTAGAAGGGCAGGGGAGGAGTGTCCTGGGGAGACAAAAAGATAGGAAGGTAGAATAGCAGGGGTGGAGTGTCCTGGGGAGACAAGAAGATAGGAACTTAGAAGAGCAGGGGAGGAGCGTTCTGGGGAGACAAGAAGATAGGAAGGTAGAAGGGCATGGGTGGAGTGTCCTGGGGAGACAAAAAGATAGGAAGGTACAAGGGCAGGGGTGGAGTGTTCTGGGGAGACAAGAATATAGGAAAGTAGAAGAGCAGAGCTGGAGTATCTTGGTGAGACAAGAAGATAGGAAGATAGAAGGGCAGGGTAGGAGTGTTCTGGGGAGACAAGAAGATAGGAAGGTAAAACGGCAGGGGTGGAGTGTCCTGGGGAGACAAGAATATAGAAAGGTAGAAGGTCAGAGCTGGAGTGTCCTGGGGAGACAAGAAGATAGGAAGGTAGAAGGGTAGGGGTGGAGTGTCTTGGTTAGACAAGAAGATAGGAAGATAGAAGGGCAGGGTAGGAGTGTTCTGGGGAGACAAGAAGATAGGGAGGTAGAAGGTCAGAGCTGGAGTGTCCTGGGGAGACAAAAAGATAGGAAGGTAGAAGGGCAGGGGAGGAGTGTCCTGGGGAGAGAAGAAGATAGGAAGGTAGAAGGGCAGGGGTGGAGTGTCCTGGGGGGACAAGAAGACAGGAAGGTAGAAGGGCAGGGAAGGAGTGTCCTGGGGATACAAGAAGATAGGAAGGTAGAAGGGCAGGGAAGGAGTGTCCTGGGGAGACAAGAAGATAGGAAGGTAGAAGGGCAGGGGAGGAGTGTCCTGGGGAGACAAAAAGATAAGAAGGTAGAAGGGCAGGGAAGGAGTGTCCTGGGGAGACAAGAAGATGGGAAGGTAGAACGGCAGGGGTGGAGTGTCCTGGGGAGACAAGAAGATAGGAAGGTAGAAGGGCAGGGAAGGAGTGTCCTGGGGAGACAAGAAGATAGGAAGGTAGAAGGGCAGGGAAGGAGTGTCCTGGGGAGACAAGAAGATAGGAAGGTAGAAGGGCAGGGGAGGAGTGTCCTGGGGAGACAAAAAGATAAGAAGGTAGAAGGGCAGGGAAGGAGTGTCCTGGGGAGACTAGAAGATAGGAAGGTAGAAGGGCAGGGAAGGAGTGTCCTGGGGAGACAAGAAGATGAGAAGATTGAAGGGCAGGGGTGGAGTGTCCTGGGGGGACAAGAAGATGAGAAGATTGAAGGGCAGGGGTGGAGTGTCCTGGGGGTACAAGAAGATAGGAAGGCAGAAGGGCAGGGGAGGAGTGTGCTGGGGAGACAAGATTAGAAGGTAGAAGGGCATGGGAGGAGTGTCCTTGGGAGTGAAGAAGATGGGAAGGTAGAAGGGCAGGGGAGGAGTGTCCCTGGGGAGGTAAGGAGAATAGAAGGAAGGTAGGAGAATGCTGAGGGAAGCAAGGAGAAAGGTAGGAGGGCTGGGGTGGAGTGTCCTGGGGAGTAAGGGAGGAGGGCTGTGGTAGAGTGTCCTGGGGAGGAAGGGAGGAGAGCTTGGGTTGAGTGTCCTGGGGAGGAAGGGAGGAAGGCTGGGGTGGAGTATCCTGGGGAGGAAGGGAGGAGGGCTGGGGATGAGTGTACTGGGGAGGAAGGGAGGAGGGCTGGGGTGGAGTGTCCTGGGGAGGAAGGGAGGAGTGCTGGGGTGGAGTGTCCTGGGGAGGAAGGGAGGAGGGTTGGGGTGGAATGTCCTGGGGAGGAAGGGAGGAGGGCTGGGGTGGAGTGTCCTGGGGAGGAAGGGAGGAGTGCTGGGGTGGAGTGTCCTGGGGAGGAAGGGAGGAGGGTTCGGGTGGAATGTCCTGGGGAGGAAGGGAGGAGGGCTGGGGTGGAGTGTCCTGGGGAGGAAGGGAGGAGGGCTGGGGTGGAGCGTCCTTGGGAGGAAGGGAGGAGGGCTGGGGAGGAAGAGAGAATGAGGAGAATGGAGAGCCAAAAGTATAAATGGTAAAGAAGGGAAAATGGGAAAGACAAAGAAAGGGAAAAGAACAGTAAGATATAAAAATGAGGATTGAAGGGGAAAGTACAATGGGTCAACGAATAAGAAATGAGAGAGGATGAGGAGGGAGGAGAAAGAAAGAGGGAGAGTGATAGTGATGGTGATGGAGAATGATCGTGATGGAGAGTGATAGTGAGGGTGAAGGAGAGTGATTGTGAAGTAGAGTGATGGTAAGTGAGAGTGATGATTAAGGTAGCCGGTAAGAAGGTGAAGAAAGGTGAGTATGAGACTCACTTTCACCTCACTCCTACTTGTACTGGGAGGTGATAGTGACAATGTCGATCATGACACTGATGAGACAAACCATACCTCGGGTGGGGTTTGAACCCGCGTCAGAGAGTCTCAGAATGAATAAAAATGTATTAACGAATCAATATGAAAAGGAAGTGAACATTAAAATGGTATAAAATACCGACAGGTTGTTAGGTAAGACACATATGCAACAGTTAGGTATCTTTATTACGAAACGTTTCGCCTACACAGTAGGCTTCTTCAGTCGAGTACAGAAAAGTTGATAGATGCAGAAGAGACTTGAAGACGATGTAATCAGTCCATCACCCTTAAAGTTTTGAGGTGGTCAGTCCCTCAGTCTGGAGAAGAGCATTGTTCCGAAGTCTGAAACAATATGAAGTTGAAGTGACAGGATGGAACCTTATATAGCGCCAGGAGGTGAGACGTAGGTCACTAGTAGAACGCAGATGTTGGGAGGTCAGGTCCCTCTCAAATCCAGCCGCTATATAAGGCTCCATCCTGTCACTTCAACTTCATATTGTTTCAGACTTTGGAACAATGCTCTTCTCCAGACTGAGGGACTGACCACCTCAAAACTTTAAGGGTGATGGACTGATTACATCGTCTTCAAGTCTCTTCTGCTTCTATCAACTTTTCTGTACTCGACTGAAGAAGCCTACTGTGTAGGCGAAACGTTTCGTAATAAAGATACCTAACTGTTGCATATGTGTCTTACCTAACAACCTGTCGGTATTTTATACCATTTTAATGTTCAATCTGTCAGACACTGCAACACAAGGGTATCTTGGTACAGACCTGAAATCAACTTCGACAACCTCTGCTAGTGAGAACGGCTGGATTTGAAAGGGACCTGACCTCCCAACATCTGCGTTCTACTAGTGACCTACGTCTCACCTCCTGGCGCTATATAAGGCTCCATCCTGTCACTTCAACTTCATATTGTTTCAGACTTCGGAACAATGCTCTTCTCCAGACTGAGGGACTGACCACCTCAAAACTTTAAGGGTGATGGACTGATTACATCGTCTTCAAGTCTCTTCTGCTTCTATCAGCTTTTCTGTACTCGACTGAAGAAGCCTACTGTGTAGG